>NC_091441.1:78237779-78537779 GCF_964237555.1 Oryctolagus cuniculus
GGAAGTGCTACCCGCCTTCAGTGGTATTATTCATGTGTACATGGTTATCTCCAGAGGCCCTGCAGAACTTCTCCCTGGAAGACTTTTACTTTGGTGATGACAATGTGCCAACCTCTATGGGGATGTCAGGATCCAATGGTGGGGGCTGGAAGGGGCAGGCCAGGCCACCCACTAAACTATCTGCGGGGGACTCGACTCACTACCTCGTTTGTGCTTAAGCATCCTAGTAACTTATATTTTACTTTTTGTTTCTCCATTTCACTTAATGATTTTCTATGTATTGTTGCAGACATCTCAACAGTGAGCATGCGCTGGACGATAGAAGTACAGCCCAATGTAGAGTACAAATGCAGGTTGTACAGCAGTTAGAGCTACAGGTAAAACCAAATTTATTTTTAATATTACCTCAGTATTCCTCCAATTCCAGATCTCTGTAGTGTTCTGTAATGAGTTCCTGTGCACTCATTATTGAATGGAAGGTCCAATATCTGGTGGTGTCCTTTATTTCCTTTTAATTTTGTTAACTCTCCGGGCAAGTTCAGCCTCGGTTCACTCCTTTGGAAGTGCTGCTCAGATGTTCCGAAGTTCTGGGCTCGTCTGTGTTTGCAGCCAATTCTCAGTTACCACTTTCAGCTTTTCCATCTCTCTCTCACTCCCCCTCCCTTCTCTCTCCTCCTTTTCGCTTTCTGGTGAACTGGTGGTGGTGGTGGTGGTAAGTCCCTGAAGTTGCTAATACTGCGAAACTGGAGCTAGGAAGACAAGCCAGGGAGAGAGAGATTGAGAGAGAATGAATGTGAATGCAGAGAGAAAGAGCGAGTGAGCCTGGGCGAGTGAGCACACACAAAAGCACATTTTCCAAGTTACAATAGAAGTTTTATGAGGGTTTATTTCTCATTTTTCTTTGACCCCTTTTCTATCAGTGAGAATAATTGAGAGTTACTGCACACATTTTCAATACACATATTCAAATAAATATATGTAATACATGGAGTGTGTGTGTGTATATAATATATATATATATATGATCTGGTATTTGAAAATCCATTGGGCTATGTGGAATGTATTTTTCTACTAGGAAAAATAAACTTGTGCAGATTTTCCCTGCAGAATCACAACTGCAAGTGATGGGGACATTTTTAATGTGGATTTTACTTCCGGGGATAACTTGTTGATGAACCACCATATTTCAACGATAATACTGTTCTTAGTATAATTAATAGAAAATTAGCTTCAAAAAGTAAAAATTGGGTCAGACATGGAGATTATTCAAATTTACAATTGCAAAAGCCTGACCTTGCAAACCCCATTTATGCAACCGAGTTCCAAAATGCTTTTGAGTGCTTGATGACTCACTATGGCTTCTTCCTCTGGCTGGTTTAGTGTAGGCAAGAGGTTAGCAGACTAGGGGAAATTAAAACAATGTTGTACATTATATTGTTACCAGCCATTGGAAAGCCTATTTTGTATGCAAGACAGCAATGCTGAGATATATGGAGAGCCCTAGGCTAAGTACAGAAGATAATTACATTTGGAATTTTACTGAGTTAAGTCATTTACAGCTTCAAATAGTTGCAGAGAAAAATCAGCCCAAACACACTTAAACTTTTTGTTGTGACTTCTCGGGATAGAAAGGATTTTTTTTAATTAGTTATCATCTTACATGACAAATTACATTTTTAGTAGGATTTTTCTCAAAAGTTATTTTCTGCAGCTAGTTAATATTTTTTCATTCAAACTATGGATATAAACTTATTAGAACTGCAAGATATTTATACAAGCAAAGGGCACATCATAAAATTTCCAACTTTTTATGAGTCTTTGGGAGTATCTTTAAATTTAACATGTTTATGAAGGGTAGAAAAAAATTTAACTGACCCTCCAAGTTCACATGTGATTAAAGCACAGTAAGCCTTTGAAAAACTGGATTCAACAGAAAATGAGTGTTACTATATGAATTGAATGTGTTGGTGGTGATATTTACAATGTGAATTTTATTTATTTGATAAAATTAAATTCTTAGCCATTGGGCTAAGAAATTAAGTTATTCATCAGAGTTGTCATGGTTTGCTCAGGTAGACATTGCAGACTACAAATTGGAGTGTGGGGCCACTGTTAAAGACTCAGGATCTGAGAATCTGTGTCATTAGTCTTTACTCTCTGTAAGGAGAGATCAGGAGTAGCAAAGGGGTTATATCTGAGTAAGGCAAGTGGTCATCTCTTAGCAACTTGAGTATTTTTTGGTGGGTGTGGCTTAGAAGTAGTATAAAGTGTTATGAGGTTTCTTTGGATTATTTGTAGATTTCATTTATTCTTTGATTTACTTTCATCTTCCAGCCCTAAATCAAATGAACAGCTGGTTTTTGTTTTGTTTTAACTTGAGATAGAAATAAAAGATGATATGGCCAGCCATTATGATCTGGTCATTATCTGTGATGTTCCTATTAATATTTTTTTGCCTGGGATTTTACTTTAATGGAAAAGGGAACAGGCTATTTCTGCCAGATTCAGTTTCTTCCAATTTGAGAGAGTTGTTAGAATGGCATACTGTTTGCCAAGAGCAGGGATTCGCAGACTACTATCCTTGGGACAAATCTCATGAGCTAAGAAAAAGTTTTAAAAGTTTTACATTTTAAATGAGAGGAAAAAGATATCAAATTCATGACTGATGACAATTTTTTGGTATTCATATTTCAGTGCTGTACAGAAAGTTGTATTGCAACATAGCCATACCTAGACCCCATTCATTTATCTCTCATCTATGGCTGCCACAATAGTACAGTTAAGTAATTACAACAGAATTAGTGTGGTCTGCAAGGCTGAAAATGTTTGCGATCTGGCCCTCAGCAAAGACGTTTTGCCAGGCGACCCCTGGTCCAGAGGTTCGGAAGAAAACAGCTTGCATCACATTATTAGCAGCTTGTTTCCTCAGGTTCCTGGCAACCCGAAGTTCTGCCCGCCTCTCTGTAACTGCTTTCCTAACCTTGGTGTATTATACCAGTCCAGTCACCACACTGATCAGGTTTCCCAAAAGCAGCTTCACATGACAAGTGCGTGCCAATCTTGGGGGCCACAGAAAGCTGGCTAAGAGATGTTCGTTCACATCTCTCCACCTGCTCATTCGTTTAGCAAACATGAACAAGAACCAGTTAAATAGCAGGGACCTTGCTGGAGCCATTAGGAAGTACAACAGTGATTAACACAGATAGGGCTGCCCTCCTGGTTCTTACACATTCTAGAAACAAAAGTAGATGACAAAATAATCTTCCAGGGGTACTGTCCATTCATTGGGTGGTGCTGGCTGACACCAGAGGATTCTTGACAACCTCAGAAATGTACTCAAGAGAAGATTTCGATTCTAGAAAGGGGTAAAATCAAAATACATTTCATTTATTAGTTATTTAATTCAATTATATGAAATACACAGCAAACAGTGAACCCTTATTAGAACTCTTTCCCTGAGGTAGAGTTAGGAGGAGCACTTGTCAAGGGCTGGTTGGAGAGTCTTTGGGTTGCAGACCTAGCACATTGGAGGGCTCTGGGGACCTGGTGCAGTCCTACTCAGAGCTAGCTAGATTTCTTCTTAGGCTTCCTGTTTCTCTGAAGTTCAGTATTTCCACAATTGTGCCATCACGTTTGCCCATTTCATGCACCTATACCTGGAAATGTACTTTTTTTTAATTTTTAAAAAAAATTTTTTTGACAGAGTTAGAGAGAGACAGAGAGAAAGGTCTTCCTTTTGCCGTTGGTTCACCCTCCAGTGGCCGCCACGGCTGGTGCGCTGCGGCTGGCGCACTGCACTGATCCGAAGGCAGGAGCCAGGTGCTTCTCCTGGTCTCCCATGGGGTGCAGGGCCCAAGCACTTGGGCCATCCTCCACTGCACTCCCTGGCCACAGCAGAGAGCTGGCCTGGAAGAGGGGCAACCGGGACTAGAACCCGATGTGCCGGCGCTGCAAGGCGGAGGATTAGCCTAGTGAGCTGCGGCGCCAGCCGGAAATGTACTTTTTAATTTACTTAACTGACTGGCATTGAGCCCATAAAAACCGAGGTATTGGGGGAATCAGGTTCGCAGAGTAGCAAAAATACTGAGAAAGTGATGTACTTGGGCTCAGCCTTTCTGTTAGCATTTTCCTTGGCCATGGTCCCCCATTCACTCAGCACAGACTGGGGGATACCTCCTCTGAAAGGGATGTCCTGCCCATTGACTGACCCAGGGATGACTTCTTTGTCCCTTAAAGTAGGCATTTCCTAGTCCAGGAAATTCCTGAACCTCCAAGTGTCTCAGTGGATGCTTCCAAATTACCATTGATTAACTTGAATTTGATAAGGAAAGAGCATTTAACGTTTGCATAGTTCCCCAGGGGTGACCCCTGTATTAGAGTAGGAGGAGGAATCAACCCCAGACTCAAGGCCACTCTCTCTCTCTCTGTAGAGTTACTTAAGCCTCTGGTATTTGTATCTGGCTGAGGCACCCATTGTAAACAAACAAACCCAATAAACTCAAATTGGACTTAGAGAATGCATTGATGGCGGTACGTTATATTTAAACGGATGGTCATCCTAACAAGATTCAACAGCAGAATTCACAGGATACGGTCAGTCAGCTCAGCAAGTGGCCAGAGATGGTGAAGGTCACATGAGTGCTGTCCTGTGTACCTTTGTAGTCCGCATTGAGTCAAAGCCTCAGAGGCCTTCCTCGGCCCAGATGGAAGGCCCTGGTGTCTCTGGTCTATCATTCAAACCTCTCTAAATAATTAGATGCATTTAAAAACAATAATAATCATTATTAGCCCTAGGGATAGTAGGTAGAGATATTTCCCTTCATAGAGCTGTCTGTATAACACTGTTCTTGAATCAAACTAAAAAGCCTTTAAGATTCTAATGGTGAGATTTCAAGCAGAAATCAAAATGATGGGTTTCAGAGTCTGGCTTAGACCTGTCTGACCAGTGAAGTGCAGGAGAGCTGTCTATCCCCATGTATTTAAACTATGACTTCATTCCCAAACCAAAGTCTTGATAGACATATCAGTTAAAAGAAAAGAGCAAAATATACCTATATTTTTTAAATGGTTGGAAGATATAAAAATACATGCTGTTTTCTTAACAGTGGAGTGCTTATTTACAGTTTAACAGAGAAGCAATGCTTAATTCCATTCTCATGTTGCTCTTTTTAAATTTGAAAGTCAAAGGGAGAGAGAGAGAGAAAAGGAGAATCAATCTTCCATCCACTGGTTCACTTTCCAAATGGCCGCAATGGCTGGGGCTGTTCCAGGCTGAAGCCAGGAGCCCAGAGCCTCTTCCAGGTCTCCCATGTGGGTGCGAGAGCCCAAGCATTTGGGCCATTTTCCTCTGTTTTCCCAGGTGCATTACTAGGGAAACTGGATTAGAAGTGGAGCAACAGGGACATGAACTGTGCCCATTTGGGATGCCAGCATTGCAGGTGGTAGCTTACCCTGCTATGCCACAATGCCGGTCTCAACCTATGTTGCCGTTTTTGACTGATCTCTTTGAGAGGGAAAAGGAGTCAGGATGACATCAAAGCGGGCATTCTGCCTTTTTAAAGTATCTCCTACTCTATTTTGTTATTAAAATGGCAGTGAGGGTTTCTTTACGTTCTAGATGGAGGTTAACCCTATTACTCGGAAGCCTGACATTATAAAACCCAAGATGTTGTGTGAGCTCCTCACACTGTATACGTAGACATCCAACAGCAGCAAGACAGATGCCACAGCAATCATCTGGGTCAAGGATATGGCAGTTTTGAGATCAGGGAATATATTTTAATATTTTATCTACTAGAGATTCTCTTTTGACAGATTCTTTTGGAATCATGTGCGGACTAAGAATTGAGTATGACTTGGAGGGAAGGAAGGGCACCATGATGAAATGTACATGGTCTTATCTAGGTCATGAAATGGACATTCTTGCCTCTGTCCCCACCAGGACAGAGACGTGATGAGAGTACAGATTGCCCACCTCAGCTGCCATGGCCGGGACTGTTTCTGGGCGTGGGGAAAGTGCCTGAAGCACGGGTGTGGGGCCTGGAGACTGCAGTCCACACCGCTTCAGGTTCCCTGGCTTCGCTCAGCTGAACCCGCTGATGGGGCACTCAGCCTGTAGGCTGTGCATGGGATATCTCAGAATGTCGCGGTGGCTGGACCACAATTCTGTTCTGAGAAGAAAAAAGCATGACAGAAGTTATTTCTCTTAGAAAGCTGAGTTAATAGTGACATAAGTGCACTTTTCTGCCCAAGTATTTTGGTTTCAATCCATTTTACGGCCATGTGGCATTGCTGAATTGTTATCTATCCTCTCTGGTGGATAAATATGTGTTTAGAATGAAAGAGAAGAAGAAACCCTGGTTGGGAGAGCAGGCTTCCTATGACATCTCAGCCTGAAGACCCTTTAAAGTGAATTTTCAAAGCAGGCAAGGGGAAAATATGCCAAAAACCTTGAGAGCAGACCTGTTAGGAAAGAGATGGGAGTAGAAAGGTGTGTACTTTTTATTTTTAATAATTTTACTCCAGTCAGCCAGTCTTTATCAGGCTCCTCCTGTATTGAAATCCCTGGATATAGACAAGGAAAGTGGCTTTTTTTTTTTTTTTTCCTCCAGTGACTTGCAACCTAGTAGATAGGGTAAGACCAGCATACACTCCAGCTTCCCCGCAGGCTGTATTGCTCAAAGGGAGGGGGACTTTATGGAGGTGGTGGTGGTGGAAAGGGCTGTTGGTAAGGACATTCCAAGGCAAGGGAGCCTCTTTAGAATTTTCCCAGAGAGCAGAAAAACAGACTGGTTTTCAAAAATTCTTTTATCTGATCAACCACCCGGGCTTGCCTGGGACTGAGAAGATTCCTGGGACTCAAGATTTTCAGCTACAGAACTGGAAAAGTTCTGGGCAAACTGGGATGAGTTTGTCTCCAATAACCATCAGTTTTAATCCACTGGCTATAGAAGAACACTGTTGGATGCCCATAGTCTGCTTGTAATTATGTCATCTTGGAGCTCAAGCACCATTTGCATAGCTCTTTATTGAGCTCCTACTGCATGCCAGGGTACCCCAACTGCATCAAACCCTTCCTCACCAGCCCTCTGTGAGTAGAGACAGCCCCGTTTCCATGATTCTAAGAGTCAGTTCTAAAAAGAAAAATGTGACAGTTGGGAATGTTTATGTGTCAAATTTAATGAGCATGCATGATGTTATGTTTCTTCTTGTTACCTGCAAAAGGTATTAGTAAATCTACAGTGATCTTAACAATCACTGGCCTCTTAGAGTCAACAAAGTAATTTCCAGTGCCCCTACCCCGTCCCACCTTACAGAGAAAGAAAGCAAGGCTTAGATTCATTTGTTGAAACCCAGTGGTGAATACTGGAGGCTAACCCAGCCTTGGTAGCCTGTGCTCCTTCTACCGGAGGACGCCGCAGCACGGTCTGTACACAGCGGGTTGTTGTCTGCTCCCACCAGCGAGGGTTCTAAGCATAAACCTGTGAATTGCTGGTTTTCTACCCTGCATGGTGCGGCCAAGCCCCTGCCAGCCTCATGGAGCTCTCTTCCGAGCAATCCCTGGCCCGTGCTTCTAGGATCGCTCCGAAGTTTTCTGCATCCTCTACACCAGGAACTGTAAGCTCAGGGAATGTCAGCAGGAAGAAAAGTGCACCCGCGTCAGTAGCACAGGGAGGCATTAATCCTAACACAAATCAATTACTGTACGGACTCTACATGTGATTACTCTGCCATTAGTGGTGCTATTTGTAATCACACCAGCTTGCTAGGCTTCAGCAAATATATTATCTGTAATGTATCCCCTTTTGAACCTTTCTAACCCCATTCGAGGCAATCGCCAGGACAGTTCCTCACAGCGGCGGCCTCGCAGCGCCTCCTGACTCTGGGCATGCTGGGAAAGGAGAGGTCCTCATGGCAGCGTGGCTTCCATTGCCACTGCTTTGAGCCTGGAGCCAAGAAAAAGAAGAGAGAGGCTCTAGGTTTCTCACTTGCACGTCCTCCTTTGAAAACCAAGACACTTATTGTTCATAATTTAAAATCCTGCCTAACTCTGGGAGCATTAGAATTCCTAGACTATGACTGAGTATTAGTGTGCGTCTGCTTTAAATGTCAAGAGAGTCTTTAATAACAACATGTGAGGAATGTTAAGATGGTGACAGAGCACAATGAAAGTAGGGAAATTCTTCCACTGGGATGAAATGAGCCATAGATTGCCCACCACCTGAATGCCGCAGTGGTGGTAAAGAAATCCTTTAAAAGCTTTCACTGGGGCTAGATCGTGAAAGCGTGTGCATTACCATAGTTTGATAAAATGGGTCAAAAATAACCAAATGCTCAGTTTGGTAGAAGAATGTCAGTTCTGTTCCTTCCTTCCAGTTGTGGCGCCCCTTGTCCCTCCCCCCTCCCCCCCACTGGCTGGTTTTCTTCTTTAGATCAGATGTGCATTAGAGGACCTGTGTAGCTGGTCATATCTTGCCTGAGTAACTAAATACACTCTGAGTCAAGCCGGTCTGTTTGGATCATCACTGTCTACAAAACCAAACTTGAGCGTTAGCAAGCTTAGGTGAGGCTCTTGGTGGATAAACGTGGGATGTTGCTGTATTGGAAGTATCCAGATTGGCCTACTCCTAAGTTGAATGCCTGTTGAAACTACATATCCCCCACCTTTTTCCTGAGGTTCTGCCTCAGGAGTTCAGTGGTTGGCAGGGGAGGCAAATCTGGTCTCGCTTTTTATCCAAGGTGATCCAGTGTGGGAAAGTCGGAGCAAGCATCATGCAGGCAGGCTTCTGGTCCACGTCCTCCCTTTCCTGGCTCCAGGCCCTCCGACGTGTCCACCCTGTGGGCCTCGGTTTCTTCTACTATAAGTCTTAGAAACAAAACCAGGGGACTTCAAAGAGCCACGACCCTCATTGCTCCTGAAGCATCAGATGAGGGGCTCGGCCCCTTCTTCTCGTCTGACATCAGTAATTCTAGCATCTGCACACATAGAAAAACCATTTGTTTTAGCAGAATGTTGTTTCTCATGAGTGGGAACCACCAAATTGGCCTTAAAATGATTAGTCCTTCTGACAGCATATAAAATGATGATGTTAAATGAACCCAAAAGCTCGTTCCCTTTTTCCTGCTAAAAGAATGAGTTTAATCTTCTTAGTTTTTATCTTTGAAGATATTGAGTGGAGCTCCTAGCCTTCGGCAGTTATCAGTGAGTCCGGAGCAGTGCACAAGTTCTGATCCTTCACAGCCTGGACTTCTGAAACCTAATTTGAAGCCACGGCTGATAGAAGAGGGGATGACCTATATCAGCCAAGGGGGAGACACAGCTGCCCAGGCTGAGGGGAAAATACAGGAAGAACTGAGAGAGATACACCATCTTCCCTATGCTTTCTCCTCCATCCTTTAAAACATGAAAAGTATTTTTCTTCCTAGTTAGCCTAACTGGAAACTCCATGGCACCCGTGTTAACATGGAGCCACATTCCAACCGTAGAGTCGGTCAGCAGAAGTGAGCCAGGCTCAACAAACAAGAACAGATGTGTTGCGCGCTGGTGGAGCACGAGCTGCCATGCTAAGCCTGTTGTGTGCAAGTGCGCATCTCCTTGTCAGAAAAGCCCTGCAGACTGCTGAGATGGTTACTCCATATTGAAGAGAAACTGAATGCTGAAAAGGTCCGTTACATGACGTGCCCAGAGTCGCGGAGCCCGAATCCGAACACAGCCCAGTGTGACTGCGGTGCCCACGTCTTTAACTGTTTTCACTCTGCTATCATACTGCAGAATGGGTGAAGGAACTCAGTAATTAAAGCAGTCCCCGCACAGGCAGCTCCTCCTAATGTGGAGCCTGTTGTTCTTCCTTTTATCCCAGATACTCATTTCATACTCACCAGGAAAGCTTTTACAGAGTCATTCTGCGTTGCTATCACCGCATAAAATGTTGTTTCATTTACCTACCAAATTTTTACTTGACCTTTGGACTGAATTCCTCAGTCCGCCTCTCTGCTTTTCACGGGATTCACAATGTGGGAGGGAGTACTGGAATACACTTGCTCATATTAAATGTTGGTATTCTCATATTCTAATAATGAAATGATGCCGTGAATATGGATGGGGGTGGTGAGCTCATGTAATGATGGCATTAAAAGTAATCAAGAAGCTGAATGCTTTCTGAAGGGCCAGTGAGTATTACAAATGCAAGACAGCCGTTGTGGAGAGAGGATGTGGTTTCAAAGGGTGTGAATGTTTAGCCTTTTTTTGGGGGGGAGGGGGCGCTAAAAACACAGAAAGTAAATTTGGCAAGATTCCCTCTCCCAATCCTCCACCCCGCCCCCCCGTAATTGTTAAAACTGCTTGTATTAGAGGTGTAATTGATTAACAGTTTAAAACTCATCTGAGAAATACGATATTACTGTTGACTTGCTGTAACCAAAAAGTTGGATTTTTGCCTTTTTTATGTCACCTTGACCATCTTGTAGAAAAGCAGAACTAGAATGGTAAAATTGAGACTCCTGGATAATTCTCAGGATGGATGATGAATTCTAAGGAATGTTCTGCTGGGAGAATAAGAGAATGTTACTTATGGCAGTTACCCCAGAAGGTGATGGATGTGGCTGTGTTTACACATCCTAGGTGTGTGTTTGCAGTGTGCTGTGTCCACCTTGAACTGAAAAGTAGAAGGTCATCCTGACAGACCTTTGCAGGGAACATGGAGAAAATGATCAATTTTGATGCTAGGAATTGGGATTTGTCTTTTACCAAACTTCGTCTGCAATTGCTACATAAATACTGTTTTTCCCCAAATTAAGTCACAATTAATATTCAGCAGACTCTTCAGTAAATGTCACCTCTCACCCTTTAATTTGGGTTGTTCACATGGCAGATTACTTCTTGTTTTTAAATAGAGAGCAACATATATGCCTCCATTCCTTCTGCCTGAGGATTTTTTTTAAAGCAAAACCTTTTTCTGAAATCTAAGAATATTTTTGTTTTGACACCAGAAAGCTTAGGACACTTGTATAAAAAAAACTTGTATAAAAAAAAAAAAAACAAATAACTGTAGAAAAATGCCATTCCCAAGGTTTTAATTGTCCAAGACACTTTGGGACACTAAATTCCTTTAGCATTATGTGTTCGGAGAAATCTTTTAGTTTGGCTGTTCAATAACTTACTAAAGAACAGAGGATGAATAACACAGAGTGGCTCCTAATATGGTATCGTTTTCATTTCCTGTTTGTGGAAAGATAAATGCTAACACTGTAAGGCTTTTTTTTTTTTTTTCCTTTTCTTAATTTATTCCTCCCTGAACCACAAGGGAATAAAAAGAAAGAAATCAAATGTGATAGGGCTTGAGACTGAGTCATCAGTTGGGATGAGCGGAAAGATGCTTCTCTTCGCCTTTTCTGCCCTTTCTCTTTTTCTCTTCCAACCCCAACTCCTGACCGCCTTTCTCCTTAAAAAGAAGTATTAAAACAGTGGAGGCATATTTGATTTTTTATTGTGGAATAATCTTAGACTTACTAAATTAATTGAATTTTAAGATAATTTAACTTGACACAGAAGAAATGTGACCCTCCTCAACTCCAAGGTATCATTTTGGACAAACAATCTTTAAAAGTACTGAAATCAGACAGTATGTGTTTCCCGTCTCCCCCCTTGCCTGTCCCTCCACCAATTTATCTCTTGTACTTTTTTCCTAAATACCAAAGCTGTTCTCTTAAGTATACGTTAATCTTCTGAGGGTATATTTTTCACTTCTTTCTCAGAAGTAATCATGATATGTCTCCTATGTCCGGCTGCTTTGAACTACTGAAAATACCATGTTAAAACAATCCACAGCATAGAATGTGGAATCCACTTAGTACTTGAAAGCCTACTGTGTGCATCCAATTAGTCTCTGTGACTTCAGAAGATACTGTGTTTACAGAGTGATGAGACTTACTCAAGTGAAAATGGCATATAGCAGATATACAAGTATTGAATAAATGAATGAGTGAACTTATTCTCTCCATTCATTTGCACTCTTGCAGCCCTATTCCTGCCTTGCTGATATCACTAGCCAGCACTGTCTTAATCTGTGCCTACCTGTTAAGAAAGAGGAAGCTAATTTTGCATAAATATATCCATCTGTCTGGTTTTTCTTCCACAACCACAACAGATGCAGTTATGAGTTTGAGCTACCCAGCTCATTTTCCTTTGGCTTCTTCAGGTTGGTTAATAGGCATGATTCACGTTTGTCTTTTAGCTTTCCACATTACATGGAACTCCTTGGTGCCAGCAGGTCTAGAACTTCCCAGTTAAAGTCTCCTGCATCTTGTGTTGAGAAATCTCACACCTACACCTCCAGTTAGTTGCAGTTTGGCAACGGTCGTATAGATTTCAAAAATGATGAAGCCATGAAAATGAGTTTTGTCATGTGTTATGGTGCCACAGTTCGTTGGAATATGTATCATTTGAGGTGTTAAAATAGTCATGCATCTGTATTCAGAGAAATTAAACAGCATTTTCTTCCTACTAGCTTGCAAAAGACAAAGAACGCCTGCAAGCCATGATGACCCACCTGCACGTGAAGTCTACAGAACCCAAAGCTGCCCCTCAGCCCGTAAGTACTCATCCATCAAGGGGTGCAAATCAGAACCAACATCCAGTCCTTTTGTGCCTCTTCACTCCAAGCACAGGGAGGGGGCAGCCTGCTTTTGTGTATTTGAGTGTTGAAGGTCTCTGGTGGTTGCCTTTTGTGACGAAGGCCGTGAGCTGGGCATCTGGGAAGATGCGGGATGATTCAGAAATGGTCCTTGCCCACGAGGCCCAGGCAGCCGGCTCTTCCTTGGGATGGAATGACTGGTGCTAAACCAAAGTACTGAAGTATGTCATGAGAACTCACTGGAAAAAGAAAACCTGTGTGACTGGTAGGAGTGCAGAGAAGGCAGCCAGAACATCACAGCAGAGAAAAGCAGCGATTCAGCCTGGGTAAGACAAGAGCCCATGCTGTATGAGAAAGGGAGAAAGGAACAATGCAGTTTCACTGTAACAGAGGAAAAAATGGAATACATACTGTCAGAATAGCTAGAGGCTAAATTATGGAGAGCATCTAGGGATTGCCAAGGAGTCTGGAAGTGAAAATTGCCCCTTCACAGTTAGGGGACCAAACGTGGTATACTGAGATGACATTTAATTTTTAGGACTCTCTTCTTTCTTGCCCCATTCCCTTTTACCAGGCCTTAAAGGATGCCACTCCAGTTCAGGCAATTAATATCAAAGCAGAAGGCTGATACCTGAACCCCCAATCCTGTCTTAGACCTCATTCCTTGTAATAAATTGAGCTCTTTAACTGTTGTATTTCTCATCTTCTTATGTTGGTTAAAAATCTAGGAGCTTTAGCTGATTATTCAAAATGGAGACAGTGCTTTGCTTCTTGATTTTAAGATTTGTAAAATTTAAAGGTACGCTGCCTTTATTTGATTTTGCTTGGAGTCACTGTGTGAAAATTAATTGAGCGTTGACAATCTATAGTTAGTACCGGCAATTTTAATCAATATGCAATGATGCAGCATAATGGCAAAGTATTGGTTTATCTGTTTTGACTGATTTTTTTCTATAAATAAAGCAAACATACACCCATATATGTATGATTTATGGTGATAGAAATAAAACGGAGTCAGACTATTAACCCAGCAAATATGGTAGCCTGCCAAGATGCAGTTGGCAGACAAAATTAATGTCTGAAACAGAACACATTACTGAGATATAGGACATAAAATCATTAAACACTTCGCGCATCCATTTTTACTAGGAAAGAGGTCTTCGTTTCCATGTATTTCACAGTAAATGGCTGTAGGACTGGATATATAGGCTACCAGAAAGAAAGAAAAAAAAGGAACCAGGTCGTATAGTATTACAGAATCAGTAGTAGTCGCCTGTGCTGCTCCTGTCAGGCCCTCCTTTGAAGAAGGGTACTGGACCATACGTGAATCCAGGTAAGCAAGGTGGTGGCACCCCAAGATGACGTGGTTCACTTCACGAACAGGCACGCCTGATGGCAAAGGGCGCTGCGCACCGCGGAACCCTCTGAAGGTCTTCCAGTGCCTTTGGTGAGACCTGTTTTTCCTGTGATGAAGGATTTGAGTTCCTACATCTAGCAACAAGGGAGAGAACGAGATTATCTCCTTCCTCCATGGATTAAACACGTTGACGATAGAACAGATGTTGTACTCAGCACTCTGGCGTTGGAAATGTTTTGTATTATGGGGCTCTTTGTGGGGAGGAGGAGAGGTACATCTGAAGACAAGAAACTGCAGAACACAGGAGGGCACCCGGCAAGCGATGGGGCTGGGTGTTGGCAGGGAGCAGCACCATGTTTGTAAGTCCACACAGGCCAGTGTTAAGCAGCCAGTAAACAGGGAAAAGCAGCTCTGAGGGGAAATGAACAGGGAAGGAAGGTTTGTCTTGATTAGTATTTTTTAAAAAAGTGTTTTACATTCTAGAAAATTATAACTTTGAAGGGGACCTCCTACTAAATTTATTTTTAACTGCTCTATTGAAAATTCTCTACCACTAGTCAACATTATCTCTTAGTAGCTCAGCACAGTATTTCTTTATTAAAAGAAATAGGCACGAATATTTTTGACTGAAAAATTAATAGCTTTTGAATTCATACACAGCAGGTTTTCTTTTGCAAAGAAGTCCAATATCGCTGCACAGCACTTCTATAACCATTTATTTAGAGTCCAAGTCAAACCTTTGACAGCTAGAGCAGCGCTACAAGCCAATATAAAGAACTCCAAGATGTAAACCAACAATAGGCCGTCTGTGTGAGGTTTGCCATTGTCAAATACATAGATTGTTTGGATTAGTTTATGTAAATGTACTGTTGTATTACCCTTTGAAAAAAAAAAAGATCACATTTGTGTATGAAAAGTGGTTCCCTTCACAGGCAGCATTATAAATTCCTTATCCTTTAACTTACATGTAAGAAGTAAAAATTGGTGCCTGACAAGCAGATATTGTGTGACACTCTGTTGTCGGAGTGAACCTGCCTTCTTTTCATTTATTGGAAAATAGAAAATTTTTATTATAGATACCATCTTATAAATCAGGAATTATTAAAATACGTATAGGTGAGGCATTGGAAAATTAATTATAAAAAGTAGACATGTAATGTTTTGCATAAATTTTCACTTTCTTGGCCAAAAAAAAAAAAAAAGGGCTGGGGGAGAGGCACATACATTCAGCAGGCCCTTGATGCCTTTAACTTGAGGGGCCCAGAGCTATCTGGTGACTGATTCTAATGTGCAACATATTCCCAATAGCCTGAGATTTATTTATCCCACCCTAAATAATAGAATGCCTGGCGTGTGTTTGAATGAGTAGCCTCCTAGAATCTGTGATTTGCAACAAGCAGTCATTGGGATTGAAATCTAACCATAGATGGGGACTTTCATGTTACAACCTTGCCAGTAAGTTTATGAAGTTTTTCTTTTTCCATTTCTGTTTAAAAGGAACCTCGTTGTTTATTTAAAAATTCTTAGTCACTAAGTGATAGAATGCTTTGCTGTAAACGTTGTCTTTCACTAAATGCCATTTGGGTGGTAAGTGTCATTCGTTTTATCCAATCCTCCGACCAGGGAAACTGCCAGAACGTTCTTGCACGGCTCTTACATCAGCTCAGGATGCGTCTTCTGGATCCTGTGTGGAACTCAAGTTCAGATTTGGAGAGTTAGAGGATATGCTCATCTTGGGACAGTGCCCAAGTGTTTAGATGCGGATCTGAGCTTACCCCACGCTATGCAGAAGTGTGGGGTGCCCTGGAAATGGGGGTTCATAGCCTTCCTGTCCATCCAGCTCCCCCAAGAGTGTCTCTTCCTGCTGGCTATCACATCTTTCTATTTTTTTTAAGATTATTTATTTATTTGAAAGGCAGAGTTACAGAGAGACAGAGTGAAAGAGAGAGGTCTTCATCTGTTGGTTCACTCCCCAGATGGCCACAATGGCTGGAGTACACCGATCCCAAGCCAGGAGCCAGGAGCTTCTTCTGGTTCTCCCATGCGGGTGCAGGGGCCCAAGGAGTTGGGCCATCTTCTACTGCTTTTCCAGGCCACAGCAGAGAGCTGGGTTAGAAGTGGAGCAGCCGGGACTTGAACTGGCACCATGTGGGAGGCTGACACTGCAGGCGGTGGCTTTTCCCGGTACGCCACAGTCACATCTTTGAAACCTCAAAAAAACTCTTCTCAGAATCCTACCCCAGACTCAGTGCAGGTTCTCTGTGGGTAGCAGATTCCCGCATTAAGAATCCAGCTGTTCCTTCTGCACACATTCACTGAGTACGCTCCCTCCTGAACACAAAGAGCAATCAACTGAGAGAGCTCCTGCCAGGGAGGTGCGTGGGGTCTTGTGGAACAGCATAGCCAATAGCCATGGAACAACATAGCCAATAGCCACACATACACACACACACACGCATACTGACACAGTCTCTGGCCACCGACTGTGCTGCCTGTGAGGAAGACAGCTGACCTGGAATGGGAGCCTTCTGGGAGAAGGGGCAGGTCAGCTGAGACCTGAAAGATGACTAGTAAGGACTGGGCTTCACGGATCCCTCCCTGGGTGAAGTGAGGTCTGCATACCTGTGTTTGCGAGGAAGGATGCTGGGAGGGAAGATGGGTCAAGAGGATGAGTGTGGGGGAAGGAAAGGACTTGCCGAGATCAGCTAAGATCAACTTCTCATGCGTAATTTTATTAAGGCTGGGCCCTCTATGGAAAGGATATGGAAAAGTCTACCGAGCAGCAGTAAGTTCTAGCAGCTGTATATATGGAGCGGAAAAGCGATTCTTGAAGCACTTCTTCTTAGAAGTGCTAAAATTGCTGTGTTTTTAAGTCTTAAAAGATTCTACTGTTCTCTATGGAAAGGGAAGTGAAAGCAAAAAACAAGACAATAGTAAAGTGCCCTAATGAAAGTAATTAGTATTCTTTTGTTCCAAACTTGGGAACATCCTGAAAGTAAACATCAGGAGGTTAATGTCTCCATGGAGATTTTGCTGAGTTCAAGAGGAGGTGTAACAACAACAACAACAACAAGAAACCTGTCTGAGCTATGACTTCATTAAGTTAAAGATTTCTTAAAAAGTTTCACTGCCATTATGTCAGGGAAACACGTAAATCATAGCTCATTGTACTGGGTTCAAGAGGTGCAGGCCTTGCTCTAGGGTAGTTCTGCACATCAGAGAACAAGCTCTTGATCCCGAAGAAACCACATTCTTCACATTCGGTGGGCAGGTAATTACGGTGTGGGTAGTGTATCCTTCGTTATGAAAATATTATAAAACATATTTGGAATGAAATGCAGTATTAGATTTTCCCTTTTACACATTTTCTTTGACTCTAACCATAGCAATTAGGGCTGCTCTGAAATTGTTTTTAGCTACTAGAAAAACAAAGCACCACCCTCTGAAAAAAAGGGGTCTTTTTAACTCTTCAAGGAATGGCCAATCGTTTGGGCTGCTGGGGCCTTGCTTTCGAGTTGGAGAAATAATATTAGACAGTCATAAAGAGAGATTCCTAAGCAGAACACACAAACGCTGCTTTATGGACTGGCTTTCCTTGAGTCTCTCCCTCGTCAGCTCAGCACAAGCTTTTTTGGTTTTGTTTGTAGTGTAGTGTCACTGCCAGTTGCGCCACCTTCTGAGTCTTCCGCAGGGCCAAGCAAGATAGGAAAAGGAGGGCTCCTCCCCAGGGCCGTCCAGCTGCCACCCACCCTCCTGTCCACCCCCGGGCTGGTCACCTCCCGGCAGCCTCGGAAAGGCCGTCTCTGAACTCGGTGATTCATGCCTAGAAATGCCACCATACACTGCAAGCAGGGCTTGAGCCACTTGGGCCAGTAAAACCAACAGTAGAAAAACAAGTCCTGGGAGCCTGAAAGTCCCTACAATGCCGCCGTGTCCCTTGGTGTTTTGGTTTCGTGTTTGTCTTTTGTTCTCAGAATCAGTTTTCATGTGAGGCAAGAGCATAAACAAAAATAAAAATGAGTTCTTAGGGGAATACTTACAACAAGTCTGTTTCTGTCTGGGGTTTACATCAGTGGCTTATTTATTTTTTTTAATGTGAGTGACTCATCTTTAAATGGGCGAGAGATTACTGTTAAAAACTAGAGACTAATTTTCTTTTTTCTTAAGGATCAAGCCCAATATTGGGTAGCTGATAGAGTTCAAATAGTTCGATGGCTAAGATTTCCAAGATAGTCCTTCTGTGACTGACTTGAGGGGAAAGATGATGCTTGAAAGCCCAAATAAATTTAAAAAATAAAAGCCTCCGGCAATTTTAAGTGACATAAGAATTTAACTTTTGGCCAGAGTTTCAAAGAGATTATCTTTGCTGAAATCATCACATGATGGAAAGTTGCCATGTAGAAAATATCAGAGTTACTAACTATTCTAAACATAGCAATTTCTTTTTAAGTAGAAAATGAACACAGTAAGAAAAATAGGCTTTCCATCAGGAAAAGAAACCTCCCAGTCCAGTCCCTTCCTGCTCCCTGCCCCAGAAAACATAATCTTTTAAAACCCTAACGACAGACACACGAAGCACACATGCTTTCATTTCTAATTGATGATTTTATTAAGATTTAATAGTTTACAATTAAGATGAATATTTCAAGATTATAGCAAAACCCACACCGTTCCCGATGTGCTCTTTTGTTCTAAATCTGTCATTAATGTTTTTGGTCCACTTTTTTTTCCAGAGAGAACTTAATTAAAAGAGCAGGTTTGGTTGGCACACAAAGCCTGTTTTGAATCCTTCCCCGTGCAGGCTCCATTCCCTCTCCCTTCCTCTCCCTCTCCGAAGATGGATTCTCCTCAAGACAAGCACATGATCATCAAACGAAAGCTTAAAAGTTAAGAAACTTCTATAGCAGTTGACAAGGTTGACATTTCATTAACTTGTTGGTTCAGCCTTCAAATGATTTTGTGTGGCAAAGCACCCACTATTTGGAGTTTACAGCTTTTTGTCCTTCCTTCCCTCACAGACTACAGTCATGTTTAATTTGGAATCTTGGCTCCTTTGGCAAATTAGCAATTAGAACAATTTTGTGGGAATATGTATATGTGTCATTAGTTTTCCTGCAAATTAATAGCGAGGGCAGAGGTCAGGCAGAAATTTTCCACTTGACTGCAGCTCCTCTATTGAGACTTGGCACTTGATTTTGGAATGGCCACAGCTGCTCTCAGCCACCCTCTTCCTCCAGGAACTGTCTTTTAATTAGTTTACCTCATAGCCATCATTACAAATATTACTGCCTCCCCTCCTCGAAATAAAATTACTGTTTCTACAAAATATTCCAGTGACATCTTGCACCACTGCACATGGATGGTGGGGTCACCCGAATGCAGCATTTAATCATTAGATCACCTCCATCCGCGTCTCCTAATTAGAGTCCTTACAATACATTTTTATCTGGTAATTAGCTGAGATTGGCTGCTTCCTCTGTGGCTTATTAGAGACAGCCCAGCAGTGGGTGTGAATCATGGTGTCATTTGTCAAGCCTGGTAAACCCCCTCTCTGCTCTCTTCTGGCTCAGTGTTTATTTCCACTACCTAGGTGCCAAAGCACCCAGAAGATTCTTCCTCATCTTTCTCCTTGTCGACTGCTAACCTGGAGGGATTTTTTTTTTCTGCTACTTTTGTTGGTAGCAATAGTCCTAGTGCTGAGACCTTTGTAAAAACGTACAAGACTCAAATTCTTTTTGCATTTGATTGATACTGGGGATTTGTCTGTTGGTCTTAGATATCAGTACCCCCCAAAATGAGTCTGCCCCAGCCTCATGTTGCCATGACTTTATTTCTGACACACTAGATGCGGTGATCTTCCTCACAAAACTGGAACAGACGTGCATGTTCTTTAAAGGCAGAGAGAGAGATCTGCTGGCTTACTCCCCACATGCTGGCAGTAGCTGGGGGTGGGGAGGGAGATGGGGGGAGGTGAGGGGAGGCAGGCCAGGCTTCAGCCGGGAACTCCATCCAGGTCTCCCATGTGGGTGGCAGGCACAAAAGTACTTGAGCCATCACTTACTGCCTCCCAGAGTGCGCACACGGCAGGAAGCAGGATCGGAAGCAGAGACAGGACTTGAGCCCAGGCACGCTGATAGGGGTGGGCATCCCAAGCTGTGGCATACTCACTATGCCCACCTCCATATTTGTTAAGGACATTTATAGCTAATTTTCACTACATTTTTAAGGTGGCCACAATGTTTAGGATCCTGTTCTTAAGCTGAAAAGAGAAGCCAAGAAGTGGAATCAGTCCTGGGAATATTTTTGTGGTTATCGTGTACATTTGTCTTTGACCAATCTCTGCTTTTAATGGTGAGCTCTTCAAGGATATCAATCATGTGTTTTATTCCTGTTTCCATTATTACAGGACCTTCTGACTTATATTTGCTCAGTAATACTTTTTGAATGTTATTTGTAACAGAGATAATAGCTAGTCATTGAATCCTTTTCACAAATGAGCACACAGAGAAGTCAAACCAGTTAGTGTTTGTTTTTCCCATTAACCAAGTATAAGATGATCAATCTGGACAAGAACCACACAAGTTGCGGTTTGACTGTGGGTTTGAGTTGGGAACATGAGAAAGCTTTTTAATCTCTCCAAGCCTCAGTTTGCTTATCTCTAAAATGTGGGGAAGAACACCTCAAATCAGCGATGGTATGAGAAAGGAAAGAAACCACCAAGTGGCAGGTGTTCTAAACCAGGACTCTGGAACTGATCTCCGTGACTCCACAGCAGCGTCTGAATGATAAAGGTTATGTGCTTAGGACCTTTCTGCATGAGTCTTGTCCACCCATTGCTCGTGCTGATGTGTTCTCGTACTTTTCTCGGGCCTGGTCAGTGAAGAAGGCCCGTGTCCAAGACCGGGTCAGCCCCAACTCCTGTCGGTGGGCTCCCCAGCACCGCCCCGCTACACTGTTGTTAGCACTTAGTTTGCGAATGTGTGCCATGAAGTCAGGTTGCCAGCTCGATTGAAAAGAGCAACTCCGAGCATATGCCCAGCCTGCTGGGGGATCTGTGAAGGTAGTGCCATCTCCGTAGCCTGCTGTCCTCCGCACTGAGGTCTGCGGTTTCTGCTCAGGGAACAATCCAGGCTGAAGATAAGAAGGAAAGCACAACTCAAGGTTCTCGACTGCCAGCATCATGTTTACACTTCCCATTAATATTTCCTCAGCTATATTTGATTGTCATTTTCTTCCCTTGGAACTCCCCTCATTGAGGATTCTGCTGGCCTTTTCACTATTAGAGTATGGAGTAAGAATCGTCTCCACCAGTGGAACCCTTTGAAGCTCTTCATTGGTTGTGGTCTCAGAGGAATCTCATTTGGAGTACCTTACACAAACAGTGCCTGTACTTCAAACTGAATGTAGCGGTGGTGAAATCCCGACTGCTTACGGGAATGCAAAATCCTCAGTGAGACAAGGTTACGAAGGGCTGAAGATTCGTGGATTTAGGGGAGGTTCTATGTATCTAAGATAACAATTCTGTGCAAATGGTAACAAATACGCTAAAAACGGTTCTTCAGCATTTCCAGGCTTAACATAATATTTCTGTTGCAACAAAATTTGAAAAAGGGCTATTCCTTCTAGTATTCATAGAAATAGCACTTGGAGGCAAAGGTAAAATAGATAAATCAAAATAGCATTCATTTTCTTCAATACTATTCCTAGTAAATAATACTCATTTCCTTACTTAATGTAGACTGTTTCATTTTACAGCCTGTTCACAATTTAAAGGGAAATTTTTTTTTTTTGCCACCTTTTAAAATGAATAGATTCTGATCCTATATTGATAGAGGCTAATGAAGATTACACAAAAAGCTTTAAAATACCAATGTCTGCCAGCTGATTGAAATGATGGCTTATCAGGTCTGTGCCAATCTATTTAATATGAGATATAGGCCATTCCCATCATCAGTGAAATCTCTATGCTGGAATTGAGTAGTTTATCCTTGTGCTGTCCAGTGTGGTAGCTACAAGGTCACGTGACATTGTTTTGATTCATCAGGGTTTAATTTTAATTACAATTAAGTAAAAATGGTTTTTCAGATGTGCCAGCCCAGAACAGAAAGTTATTTTCTGTTGGACTGCCGAGGTCCAACAGAAATGCATTCCAAGTGGTGTTCCCTCAAATACTTGTCTTTGCTGGTGGCTCTGAGAACTCCATCTCCCTCTCGGAGGCTTAGCATGCTTAGTAGGCTATTAAAGAAGGTGAGATGTCACGATTACAGACCCGTCGGTGCTGCAAAGCTTCATAATTTCACTAGGCTGGGTAACCCCTCTGTGTCTGTCAACACCCGTTTAGCAGCTTTCGGAAAACACCTGTCTCACTGCAAAGAGGGGAGAACAATGCAAGAAGCCTCTCAGAGTAAATACTGAAATGAATTGTTTCCACACTCGCCTTGCTTTTCGGTTGATTGTAGACATAGCTACTTAGAAAAACAACACTGCCAGGCGTCCACTGTCTTACTCTTGCTTTCTTGGTTACTGTGTTTTCCTCAAGGTCTTCCTAATCAGTGTTCTTTCCCTCGCAGCTGAATCTGGTGTCAAGCGTCACGCTCTCCAAGTCCGCATCAGAGGCTTCTCCACAGAGCTTACCTCATACTCCAACGACCCCCACCGCCCCCCTCACTCCCGTCACCCAAGGCCCCTCTGTCATCACCACCACCAGCATGCACACGGTGGGGCCCATCCGCAGGCGGTACTCAGACAAATACAACGTGCCCATTTCTTCAGGTAGCTACTCCATGTTTGCCTCGTGTCAAAGTATAATCTGCAATTCTTGTTGATCAGCCTCTTTTTAAAAAGTGATAATTAATAGGACAATGATTCTTATTTAGCAGATATTGCGCAGAACCAAGAATTTTATAAGAACGCAGAAGTTAGACCACCATTTACATATGCATCTTTAATTAGGCAGGTAAGTAAATAATGCGGTTTGTGAAACTATATCAAAAGGTGTACGTGTACGTGGATATATTATATTGATGAAGTAGATTTAAAACCGTTTAGTATGCAAGCATGCTAAAACCTTTTCTATAAGGTTTTTTAAAACTGCAATATATAACATAATTGCTTTTGATTAAGTATTACAATACGATGTGATTATTAGGAAATTCATTTCACACAACAGTGAAAATGAGCCTGTTTAAAGATGGCAAGTCAATTATCACAAGCTACAGTAATCTCTGATCCCTAGAATTAATCTGAGCTCTAAATAATTACTGAGCTTTAATCAGCTAGTGAAATGTTTTGCATTTCTCTTTGATTCTGCTTTATGAATGACTAATAAATTAATATTTCTGTATGGAAACAGAAATAAAAACTCAAAACAATTAGATAATTCCATTTTGAATTTTGCTATTGAACTGTTAAATACAACCATTAATCTTAGATCATTTTGTGAAACCTTTCTTAAGGTTTAGCTCTGAGTCACAGTTTATATTTTCAAAAAACTGTATAATAACAATTTTGCTGATTTGGTCATAAATTATCTTCTGCTGTTGCTTTGTGCTTTACAGGCCATTCTCGAATCTCCAGAAAAGCAGCTAACACTAAATGAAATTTATAACTGGTTCACACGCATGTTTGCTTACTTCCGGCGCAACGCAGCCACGTGGAAGGTAAGCAAGCCTTCTGTCAGGCCTGGTCCATCCTGGGTCTTGACTTTTATAGCAGAGTCTGCTTTTAATAAGATGCGGTTTTTGGTCTACTAGGAAGTTACATTTATATGGTTTGGATACACACAAAGTGGTCAATCTATAGGAATATGTGAGATTTCAAAAAGTTACTGGAAAATGTGTATTATGACAAAAAACTATTCATGAATTTCAAAAGTTTTTTGCACCCAAATGAACTGTCTTAATTCCATTTTCCAAAACTTTTCGAAGTATCCCCTATTTTTTTGGGAAAATAGTCTGACTGTGGTTAAAATGCTTGGATGGAAGACTCTCGTTACACTGGCATCAGATGTGTGGATGGAACAACCAGTAAAATTACCTCTTTCTGGTTGCAGTATTTAGGAAAGGGAGATGATACTGTTGCCCACCAACTTCATACTGTTAGGTCTTTAACCACAGCTGGTACTTGCATGTATACAGAGATCACTTTCTCACCATTAGGAACCTGGAGAAATGAACCCACAAACCTGACCCAGCTTTCATTGGATTAAATCATGAGACTGCCCCTCAGAGGTCCATGCATGCTTCTAAGTTATGAAACCTGATTCTCACATCCATCGTTATCTGTTGGGTGCCCACAATAATTGGGATCACATGGCACACCTCATTCCCAGTTCAGTAGTTGATTCATAGATTCCATTAGTATGTATCCTGTTGGATTAGGATAAGCAATAGTGTTTGAAATTTCCCACTTTGAATACCTTGGTGTCTTATTTTTGCATATAAAAGAGGGCAAGTACATGCTGACACTTGTATTTTTTTTTACCTGAAATTTTTGTAATCCCTAAACTCCAAAACATTTAGACACATTGAATGCAAAGATCTTAAGATATTTTTACATGTAATTAGTGTAAACAGGATAGGTATTTACTACAGGATGCCAAGAACACTTGATTTGCTTGAAATAAATGCCTTTTATTTTATATGGTAGAGAAACAAAAGCAAAACCAGAGCACACAATTCTTTTGTTAAATCCTTGACAAATTAGCATTTTAAAAGAAAAATGCACATAACCATAGAATTAATTTATCAGTTTATGGCCCAAATTATCCTCCTGCTTCCATTAAGACACATGGGCGCTGAAGGATGCCTGTGTTCAAAATCTTCCCTCTTTCCCCTTAGCCTGCCTTGGGAGATAAAATACAAAGAAAGAATCTTTAGAATGCTTAAAAAAATTCAGGTAGTAGACGCATGAAGCAGACATTTTCTTCAAATTGCCTTTTATAAATAGCAAATGATCAAATTTAAAAATAATTACCAGTTGCAAATATAATACTTAAGCTCAGATCTTCAGATTTAACTTCTCCATTTTTGCAAACTGCAGGAAAAGTGTCATTAATATAAACAACCCTAGATGAAGTACTTAATGACTCATAAATACGTGTAATTTTCTCTACGTGTCCTTATTTGTACTGTGCTCTTAGACAAAAGATGAAATGCCCAGCTAAAGTCATGACTGAAAAGAGCTTACTCATCTTTCTTGAAAACTGTTGATTTTTTCGTTGCCTTCTGCTTCGATGTGCAGTTGTGGAAAACAAAACTTAAGTTTTGACTTTGCGTCTTTACTGGCACGGCTGTCTTATTCAGCCAGGTCTGCAGCCGTCCTTATCAGAAGTGGCTCCTTAGAGCTCTTTCAGTTCTATTCATGTTGGTACTTTACTTTAAAACACTAGAACATGATTAGGCTTAGCGGTGTTGCTTTCTTTCCCAGTTGTGTCTGCTCTATGTATAGATGCTGTCTGGATTTTTAAAAGGAAATTTTAAAGGGTTTATTTGTTTATGCCTCCCCAGTGTTGCACCAAGTGATAACAAGAGTCCTGCAGCATCCCACACTATGTTTTTGTACGATATAAAAAAAGGAAAATGGTTCAAGCCTAGCCTAAAAATGTATATGCAAAGAAATTTGACCAGTCAGGTGTAACTGACACTCCAAATGTTCTCAGTTTTAGAGACTTTTGTTTGTAAGCAAATCCATTAAACCTTCTGCAATCAGAAGTATCCTTTATTAGTCACCTACCCCAAATATGCTGACTTTATAAAAAACTCTAGGGGAATCTTTCCTGTGGACTCTGCTTGCAAGCAGTTCATGACACCAGGTAATACTAAATGTTCCATATCAGAAAAGAAAACTCAGGCAACTGTGATTATCCAAACACGGAAACATCTTTCAAAGCATCAGGATTTGCCAACTTCAAGGCTAAACCAGGAAGGAGAATCTACAGGTGGTAGAAGGGAACAGGTGCAAAATGAGCGCATTAGCACTGTTGCTGGAGTTGAGCAGAGGCTCGCAAGATAGGTGAGGTGTGATGTGAGTGCATCAACTTCTTGTGCTCCAGTGAATCCCCTACTTACTCCAGAGAAGAAGAAAATTTCAAGTAAATGACACGAATCCCTTTGTCATAGCTTTATGTCTAATGTTGAGCCCGGACCAGTAAGTTCAACCAGCCAGGCCCAAAGAAAGCAAGCCCTGCTCTGCTCGCTTCTCTGCCCAGTAAGGCTTGGTGGATTTTTCTGAACCTCAAAGGAGAGAGGACACACTAAAAGCCCACAAACCTTGAGTGCACATCCTCGTCTTTAGTGGATTATAGATGTCAAAGGTCTAAGTTTAGGGATGACTAGAAATTTCTCTGAACCATAAGAAAGAAACATGTGCCAGTGAAAACCATTAACCGCAGGAATGTCATCATTTTGTCATTGAGAGTTCTTTCTATTCATTGGTTCCTGTGGCATTTACTCAGTTAAGATCGTTATCCATAGTAAGCGCCAACTTTCATATGATTCGGGAAGGTAAGACATAGCTTGATGGGTGGATAGTGATCTTGTTGGCTACAAGAGGAAATAATCTCAATGGTAAAATCCAATTTAGCATTCTTCTTAATAAGACCCATGGAAATATTTAAAATCAGAAACTGTCTTGTATTTAGCAGTGTTAATGCCATTTTTAAAAATGATTTAAAAGAAAAACCCAAACTACCTTTTTTCTGTTTACAAAATGGGAGGTAGATGGGTTTAAAATGGACAATTTTACGCTTTACAAGTTTCTGTATTTGAAGTCATAGTAATATTTCAGATTGGTACAGTGAAACTGATTTTGGGCTTGTATGCTTATTATAAAATATTTCCACTGCTTAGATACTGTCAGACTGGGCTAAAACGCCAGCGTGCCATGGAGTCATGATTGTGGTTTTTCACTGGAAAGGGCATCCTCAGCTACAAGGATGTCCTCCACGGGGGTGGCAGTTCCAGCTCTGGGGGATGGGCTTACAGAATATGGACTGTTAGGCTGAATTTACTGCTGTTTTTGGTGTCTTTTCTTATGGAAAATGTAAATGTTCTCTCTTTTATACTTGCTGCAGAATGCAGTGCGTCATAATCTTAGTCTTCACAAGTGTTTTGTGCGAGTAGAAAACGTTAAAGGGGCAGTATGGACAGTGGATGAAGTAGAATTCCAAAAACGAAGGCCACAAAAGATCAGTGGGTACGTCCACCATGTTTGAACTTCTTAGCCTAGCTTGGATTGTGCTAACAAGTATAATGTAGAGGCTTTGGCTGCTAGATGGTGTTAGACCAAAGAAGTGGTTTCACGTTGTCTCAGTTAAGGGAAGCAAAAAAGCATTTCATCCCTCCTGTTTTGTATACCCACCAGTCCCCTGCCCTGCTTGCTGGTCTTTGTTGCATCACATGCTAGTAGCTTTTAGGTGGCAATGCATATTAACCCTCACAAACCATTGGCTTATGCTTATTGCATTTTATTTTCTTTTTCCTGTTCCCTGTATTGGATGTCTGTTCTGCCCCCAACCCCGTCTCCTTTTGTTGCCACTTCATCTCCTTTGCTGCTGCTCCTATCCCAGGGTGCCATTCGCACCAACCTCTCACTGCATAAGTGCTTTATCAGAGTAGAGGATGAGTTTGGGTCCTTTTGGACAGTTGATGATGAAGAGTTTAAACGTGGCCGCCATATTCAACGAGGCCGTCCTCGCAAATACTGCCCCGATGAAAACTTTGACGAGCTTGTCGCACAGTAAGAGCCTTTACTTGCTTTTTGTTTTTTTTTTCTGCTGTTGCTTTGGCTTTGCATGGTTGACTCATCCCATGTAGTTTTGCATTTCACCAAGTAGCAGTGCCACAGCTTTCTGCAATGAAACTAAATGGTGTGATTTGTACATGTATTTCTCTTGTTTCTCTTTGGAACACCAGTGCCTTTGAATAATGCTTTTTTGACGTCTTTAATGCAAATATCGGTTGTATTTGGATTCAGCAGCTTACAGCGACCCTATCACTAAGCACTTTAGTGTAACCATTAATTCCTCCAAATAAAAAGGAATACTTGTTTATAGAATTAACACGTGTATCTACTGGGGTAAATTTCTTATTAGGTGGCTAAGAGTATAACTGTAATGAAATGAATGATGACAATGTTCCCAGCATAGGAAAGTAACGAGGCTACTCATAAACGCAGGCAGTTTCCTACTGGAAGCCATTCTTGTCCCTCAGTATCTCTTGTACAGTTCTCTAGTATTTTTATTTCACTGAGCTAGAAGTTTTCTCAGCAATGGTCTTTTGGCTTCCTTTGGTCAGGTGACAGAGACAGCACCCAATGTGCTCACACCTCCCAGATCTGATTGTGCAGTCTCCTGGCAATAAGTACAACGCCCTGGAGAGCTTAAGAGCCTCCTGCCATCCCTCTAGCAGTCATTCTAGAGTCCAGACCAGGACGCTGCTTAAAGGCCCAGGATCTTCCAGCTCACTTCCGCTGCCACTTCCCTGACTTCCAGCTGGAGCAGGGCGCCTGGTAAAAAATTGCAGACAGCTCTCTAGAGGGAGTACCTAGGCTCGCTGCTACTTCAGCCAGACTTCTACGCTCAGTGTCCTTGAGTAGCAAACTCTGTCCTCAGAGGTGTCCGCCCAGGCCGGCCCCGTAAAACAGGAGAGAGGAGGAAAAGCCCAACTTTTGATTATGTTAATGGGGAAACTGCTGATTTGGAAGGCTACCAGGCAGCTTAAAACAACTTAGCTAGGAACTCCGGGGTCGACTGCATTTAACTCTGAGTTTTTATCTTTTTCTTATACAGTAACCCTTCCCTTATTAAAAACATGCAGAGCAGCCACGCCTACTGCACACCTCTCAATGCAGCTTTACAGGTAAGATTAATGGCCGTCCTGAATATGCAGCAGAGGCGCATGTCTCCCCCACTCATTTCAAAATATATTAGCCTCGCTCTAATTAGATATTAAATTTTAATTCCGTTAAACTTTTTTCTTAAGTGCACAAAGCATCGTACTCCCTGGAGGCAAACACATCGGGCTGCTTCAGCATTAGCGGGATGCTTAGCATTTTGAATATTGTGGCAAAAAAATTAAAAGTTCACTTATTAATATTTATCAGCAGTATCATAATTTCCATCCTCTTATTTCAGAATTTCACTTGAGGCAAAAATACCACAAGTGTAATTACTCTAGCACAGCTATTAATGTGCTGGATGATAGGCCACTGCATCACATGACCTTCTATTGTTCACGGGTTTAAAGCGAAAGCAGAGCTTTGTATTTCTTCTTCTTTTAAAGTCGCTTTCAGCATCTTGTCTTTTGTCCAGGGGGGAGGAGCTGGGTTTGTTTCACTTTGTAAAAGTACGCTGTTTTTCTTTAAAACAATAGAGGCGCTTAAGACGACTCTTTAGGTTCCGAGCAGATTATGGAAGATTACATAACTCTCCCAGCACAGAATGTTTGTTTCCCATTGCAAACCAAGCACTTGTTACATCACCAATGACCCTGAGGGAACTGAGACACCGATTCTGAGCAGGAGGCAGATTACGCCCAGATAGGAGCAGCCCTGCTGCCTAGCGAGCCTTTTATTTCTTGCCTTTCTCAGTTACTACACAGCAAAGTCACCTCTTCAGTGAATGGAATATTCCAGTGTCACTCCATTAAAGTACCTGAACGTGGTACTGAAGTACCCCTGAAGAGCGCGGTGTCTCTGTGGCCAGAGCGCCTTGTTTTGGATGCTCTCCAGGCTGTTCTGGACAACAAGTCAAGGGACTCCCGATAATACTTAAATGCCATATTCTACAGACAAGTGCGACATTTGACAGCACGCATTTTCAGTGGGAGCTGCGGCACGCTGAAGTTGGTTCTTAGATACAATGTTTTGTGCCCGTCCCAAGGGCCATAATGCAGGAGAGGAGGGCACACGTGGAGAAACAAGAGTCTGAAAAGGAACAGTACTGAGAAAATAGTTGAGAGCCACAGCATTATGGGAACAGGACGAGGAGAAAGAGATCCTGCCAGAGCTCTAGGAGCCATCACATCAATATTTATTGAGGCCGGCGCCGCAGCTCACTAGGCTAATCCTCCGCCTTGCGGCGCCGGCACCTGTCCCGGTTGCCCCTCTTCCTGTCCAGCTCCCTGCTGTGGCCAGGGAGTGCAGTGGAGGATGGCCCAGGTGCTTGGGCCCTGCACCCCATGGGAGACCAGGAAAAGCACCTGGCTCCTGGCTCCTGCCATCGGATCAGCACGGTGCGCCGGCCATTGGAGGGTGAACCAACAGCAAAGGAAGTCCTTTCTCTCTCTCACTGTCCACTCTGCCTGTCAAATAAATAAATTTTAAAAAGATAAAAAAAAATATTTATTGAGCACCTGCCCCGTGTCCTACCGAGCACCAGCAGTCTGAAGGCTCCCAAGAATGTTTCGGTTCCAGGGGCAAATTTACTGAACTTAGCGTTTCAGTAATTCTATTTATTTATTTTTAGTCTGAACCAAATTTAATACAAGAAACTACTTTCTGCATTTCTTTTAATTACTTGTAATTTACACAGTAACTTTAGAAAAGTAAATGAAAGCGTGCTTAGATGCCGCCACTGTAAATACCATTCATTAGGAACTTATTTTCCCTGGAGTCTTGTGAAGTGTGCATTTAAAGGCTGCTCTATCTGGAATAGTATTAAAATTACAAGTGCCTTTTACATTCATGAGGCAGAAAAAAATACCCCAACGATCCTCCGGTCCTCGGGATTCTCTTAACTGTGTGACTCATTTCAATTAGTGTACTTGATCATTAGAGAACCGTTCGTGTTGCCTCTTGAACACATTTGTCTTTGGCATCCTCTGCACCGTTTCTTTCCTGTGGTAGCCCAACACTGTCCTGCACGTTTCCAAGTGTTCTTGGGGGCCATAATGAGGCAAGGCAAATACCGATACAGATTCATCAGTTGAGGGGTGGCTTGTTTTCCCCTCCTCTGTGGGTTTGGATCCTTGATCAGCAGTCACACAGGACGACTTTCTGCTGTGCAAATTAAATAAAGATTCAACCAGCAGGCCTTCCTTTCCATTATCACCCATTTCCATTTTTTAAGGCAAGTAAAAATAATAGTGGAACAATATCTTTTAAAAAATTACTAGAGCAACATAATGCATGATATACAATTTATAAAATAGGACAGCAGAATTCACTACAGAAATAAAACATGGGACTTGGGACAGATTGCATTATGCTCTGAAAAAGTGGAGTAACTAAGGGTAACCATAAAGCTCCGTATTTATAGACTGCCTTTTCCCTGAGGATCTCGGAGTGGTTAATGTTCCAGAAGTGATGGTACTTACGGACTTGCGCACCATCACTTAAGCACCTTCTTTTTTTGGCAGAGGTGCCTGTTTGCTATGAAGCCACATACTGTGCACAGAAGCATTTATATAATTAAGTCCATTATAAAAACTGTAACCCACCTGCTCCTAAGAGATTATCAGCTACAAAAAAGAACTACTTTGTTAGGTATAAGCATTTGCTGAAAATCTGTCTAACCTTGGGCGGGTTGCTCTGATCACTTGCTCAACAAAGAGTGTTCACGAGGGGCTCTGTTGAGGCTCAGACTCCAGGATCTCTTTGCAGCCCCTTTGATCCCTTTATAAAGGGACAAGGCTGGTTTTCTTCAGTTACATCTTTCTTGTCTGTGAACCAAGGGATCAATATAAGTTTGCTTGCCTTTGGATGCCCTTCACCACTGTGGCTGTTGGGCCCATATCCTATGATTCCATCCTATTCAGAAATGGCCTTGACCTAGAATACTTGGAGAGCCAAGGAGAATACTCATCCCCAAGACTGTTAACCCTGTCTCTAGGGTGAACAGCGCATCCCAGTGAATACATTCTCGTAAACATTTTGTCTGGTCGGTTGACAATTTGCTAACAAAGCAATCTAGTGATGGCCTCACTTTTGCCTCATTCAGACTGCATAGTCGCAAAAGTAACTTGTGAGAGCTGACTTTGTGGTAATTCCAGTAGAAAGAGGCTTGGTTGGTGGTCTCAGAACTTCCATGGTTGGGAGAGGTGTGAGTACTGTACCTTCTCACATAAAGCCGGTTAAGATGCTTGTCCAGCTGCAGTTTGCAACAACAAAAAACCATACTTCTTGCAAGTATTCTGCCAAAAAAATGCTTTATTGCATTTACAAGAGAAAGTACTCGCTACAAATTATTTGACTAACTGGAGGGGAGTGGCAAGTGTTCAGAATTGCTATTCTTCAAAATAAATTCACATTTGGAAACAAAAACAGAATTCTTCTCCCTACATCCTACCCCCACTTTTTCAAAGGTGGCCATTAAACAAATTCACAAGCAGAGGGAAGGAAAAGCCATTGGCTTGTAGAGGGCCTAATGTTGAAACAGTCCACTGGCCAACACCAGGTTAGGTGAATGTTTACGGGTTTTCTAACACAGAATTGGTATCTGGTAAGCATTTCTGGCTTTTTTTCTTTTTGGATCATGTTTTCTCTACAGTGCCAGGATTTCTAGAGTAGCTTGGACTCTAGTATGATTGGCCAGTTAAAGTCACCATGCCAGATTGTCTTGCGATTGTTCTTTTTTTTTCCTTGAGGATGGAAAACCAGGCATAGTGTAGTTTGCAGGAGGACAGTTTTGGTAAATCGTGGCCTGATTATAGCCGCAAAGTTTTGAAAGTCTGTCCTCTTGAATAAAATGAAAAGTCACTGGGTCATTATCACTACCCAAATGAAACAAGTATGGATACTGTAGTCCTGTGGTATCATTGACGAGTGTTTGCATCTCAGAGTGGGTGGGTACTTTATTCAAACACAGGAGAGCAGGAAGTGAACAGTATCCCTCCCTGCAGTTTAGGGTTTTTTTTCATTTCCACACTTTTTTTGCTGACACTCATTTGAAGTGACTTTTGTCACCTTTAATATCGATGTACTTAGGCACCAAATATGATTTAGCGCTTCCTCTGGTGAGAGAATTTTTCTTTAGTTCTAAAAATCCCAAGTGATTGGTGTGAGCCTGAAAGATTGTGTGGTGTTACCTTCAACCAGTTATCTCAAAATATACTAAGCAGATTCAAGAATCATTAAAACAGAAATGATTGGAAGAGATGAAAATTGATTCCAAGTCTATAATCTCTTCCTTTTCTATAGGATCTAGGAGGTAAATGTTTATGGAAGTTCTCATAAATTTGAGTGGTGCAGCCAGGATAATCTGATCAAATCTCTAATATCCAATAGTGGAGTCATCAAAATGGATAAAGAAATGAAAATTCCATTATATTTCACTGTGATTTGGAAATATTCAGTTCAGTTCTTCTTGGGGAAAAAAAAAGGCTTGAGACATAAACCTCATATCAGATAGCCTTGTCTAAACCATGTGACTCTACCAAGCAGGGCCAAATTGAGTCTTTCTTTCCCACAGGCAGGTGGGTCCCCCAGTTAGCTCTTCAAAGCCAAGCTTTGATCTGGGTGGGGAGGGCACACACTTGGGGGTAGCAGTTAAGACACTGAAATGCATAAATACCTGGTTCAAGTCCCAGCTCCTCCACTTCTTATCCAGCTTTCTGCAGGATGTGTACCCTCCCAGGCAGCAGACGATGGCTCAAGTACTTGGGTCCCTGCCAGCCATGTGGGAGAATGAGACGGGTTTCTGGGCTCCGGACCTTGGCCTGCCTCTGTCCTGGCTGTTGAAACATTTGGCGAGTGAACCAGCAAATGGAAGATAAATCTCTCCCTCTCTCTCTCTCTGCCCTTCAAGTAAAAAGGAAACATTTTTTAAAAATATTTTTTTTATTTGAGACATAGAGTTACAGACAGGGAGAGGTCTTCCATCATCTGCTGGTTCACTCCCCAAATGGCCACAACAGCCAGAACTGGGCAGATCCAGATGCCAAGAGCTTCTTCAGGTCTCCCATGCGGGCGCAGGGGCCATCTTCCACCACTTTCCCAGGCCATAGCAGAGAGCTGGATTGGAAGAGGAGCACAGCCAGGACTAGAATTGGCACCCATATGGGACGCTGGTGCTGCAGACGGAGGCTTAACCTACTGCACCATAGCACCAGGCCCTAAAATGAAAACAATTTTTAAAAACCCACATATACCACCAGTCACAGTTAAAGGAAAATCCTTGTACACCTCTTAGAAACTTGGATTTGCTTCAGTGCTCTGATGTTAAATATGCCTAGATTTCAGTTTCCTTCTATTGCATAACCCTGTGTGTTCACAAGTTTTCCTTTGGTTTGACGGCAGGCTTCGATGGCTGAGAATAGTATACCTCTCTACACTACTGCTTCCATGGGAAATCCCACTCTGGGCAATTTAGCCAGCGCAATACGGGAAGAACTGAATGGGGCAATGGAGCATACCAACAGCAACGAGAGCGACAGCAGTCCGGGCAGATCCCCTATGCAAGCCGTGTGAGTACTGTCCACTCGAAAAGCCTTGGCTGCCAGGCCCCACCCAGCCGCTTTGTTTTATGTGTGCACAAGCCTTCCTGTGACCTCTGCATAGGCTTGTTTTATAATTTCTGATTTCCTAGGATCCAGGTAAAAGGTTGTGCTTCCAAAGAAATGTTTAGGTCAGTGTACATATGAAAAAGGGCAATCTGCTAACTTTCTCATAAAAATAGTTTTATCCTGCCCTAAAAGTGCATACAACAGTAAAGCGGGAGATAAATGCACTATTGCCGCCCTGTCCTGTTTTACATCTCAGGCCATTATTTAAGCCACACTGCCTTTTTCTCCTAAAACCAGTTTGTATCTCTATGCAAAAGTTTGTAATTAGTTCAACTTTCAGGCATGCTGAATCTAGCAGGGAGTAGAGGTGTTTACTTTTCTATGTGATAAGCCTCACCAAGAATGCAGGACTGCAGCATTATTACCAAGCATTAATGATGGCACAAATGAAAGGTGACGTGATTTATAGATTGCTCTTAAAATATCAAAAGGAAAATTAATAGGAGCATTACAGCAGCAGACGGCAGTGTAACGAGTGCACATACAACTGAATGAAGTGATGGGCAGCGGTTGCCCACGCCGAATGGGAATGGCACCGGGATCAGGCAAACCACAGGAACGGCCCAGCCACAAGGCCGAGATGCCCCTGGGGCCCAGGAAGAGCTTCAAAAGAGAAAAGAAACCTTATTATCCCAAATGATTTGATTTGCAGGGGGTGGTGTGGAAGGACATTCTTCCTTGTAGTCAGTTTCCGGGAAACTCTTGCCCACTTTAAGGGAGTAAGCCAGTTCAGCATTTCCAGTAGTGTCAGCTCCTCAAACGGGCCTCTTGTCTACCATTCTTCCTGAATTACTGATCAACATCTTATTTTAAGATGTGAGTGATGCGATGGAAAATATGACCTGTAGCAATTAGGAACAGAATGAACTGGCATCTAGTGACAAAGAAAAAATGCTATCTGCCAACATAATTGGAGGGTATAGGGGAATCTGAAATTTGATTTTCCAGCATTTGAATTTCATGCCCAACGTGCTTTGAAAAGGATCTTTGAAACATGGCAATAATCATTTTTAATTGATATGAACAGTCTCTTAGCATTTCCTTCACAACATTTTCAGATTGTGTTTATCTTTCACACTGCTGCGGCTGTGTTTCATCCTTTCTAAAGCAACCTGCTGTCTCCCCGACTTTATTGTTATCACAATCAGATTCATCTTTAAATCATTCTCAGAACAGAAGTATTTACTCAGATATTAAAGAAGTTCAGAGCAAATGTAAACTGGCATATAAGCAAATTCCATAAAAACTCATTAAAGCAAAATGTCTAAAGTTGCCGAATGGGAAAGATACTAGTTCTCATAATCTGTATACCTCTGAGGGTTAGCTGATGTATGTTCTTGTTATATGACACAAAGGTTGGCTGTTTAAAAAGAGACAATGTTTAAATACAAGCCTCCCAGGCAACAGTGTAAGGGGATGCTAATTTTGCTGTGCAAAATAAAATCACTATAAAGTTAATTTGTATAACAACTTTGTTTTCCGTGATGCTGGAGTTAAAACAATGTTTTACAGCAGTCATCATAATTTTTAAAAGAAACTGTATGAAGATGTCAAAATGCGTTGCTCAGTTTGCTAAGTGTAACTATGTGAACAGCAGACTCCCTGTGCCTATGACACCGGTAGTCTTTTTGACCATATACTTATCCAAAATGCATTACCCTGATGTGATGCAAACAGTGTTCAAGGGTTCCCATCGAACTTTGCAGCAGGGCTTACAGGACCTTGTTAGGATGGCAGCCCAGCTAATAGCTCCGTTGCAGCAGTTCAACTCTTCATTCTTGCTTTATCCATGACCCTCTAATACACTCTACTGCATTTGTCTCCTGAAACACTAGTCAACTTTATTTAAAAACTCTTGTCTTCCCAGAGTGGCTAAACCAAGGAATTACTCAGTTGGGAGGAAAGGGCAATGTGTGGCTTTGCAGCTACTCACTGGTTAGGCCTTTGGAGGCAGGTGCTAGAGAAAGCAAGCAGGGGTGGGGAGGGGTCTGCAGGGGAAGAAGGTGCCGTAGGTGAAGCACAGCAGCCTACGGAGTCTGTGTCTTAGCTGAAACTTACCTGACATGGAAATCTATTCTGCTCACCCCCTGAATCACTATAGGCTTCTGTCACTAAATTTGCCACTCAGATATCTGCGGGTCTGGAGAAATGTCCTGAAATTGAAATTAATAGCTAACATGATTGTGTTGGCAGGTTGTCACACAGATCTAGTCATTAGTATTTGCTGGGGATCCACAGGGTTAGAGCTAGCACTCTGTGTCTTTGGGATAGTACGTAATTGTGAATTTTCACTGCCAGTATTGGGAGGAAGGGGGAGTATTTCTCTGATGTTGTGAACTGTGTTCTGTGGGAGCCTTCCATGTATCTAATGTTTTCTTAGCTTAGCAAAACATTTGTCAAAGTCCAAAACTATAGAACAAGAACTTAACATTATGACTTCTTTCTTCTCCTATCTCCCCACAAAGCTTGATTTTATCTTATGCCATCAGATTGTGGTTTCTAAGTATGAAAAAAAAAATTTCAGATAGTTTGAAAAGTGAAGAGAAAATGCTGCTATAGAAAATGAAATTTGAACCTCAATACGTGGCTAAGTAAAATAAAAATTCTTACCCAATGGCTATTATGAAGTAACAGTTCTCTACAATGATCCTGAAATGTTCACCATTGTCATTAGTTCAAGAAACACAATTTATATTAACCTCAATTTATCTTATACCTAAGCAACAAAATATTTTTTAAATATGACTAGGTGTCCTGATGAGATTGAGTAGACAAAGGTACAGCCACTTTGGAAATTAATAATTGCAATAAATATCATAAGAACCATAAAGATGTTTTGGCCTTTTCCCCAGCAATTCCATTCTTAGACATTTATCCAAAAGAGGTAAATCAACAAACAGAAAGATTAATGGATAAAAAGGTCTTTATGTTAACAGTAAAAGGATGAATGAAAAGTGCCTAATATTAATACACAGAGGAATCCCCTATCACTGTTAAAATTATAACTGTCAAGGCTGCAAAAAAAAAAAAAAAAATCCCTGCTTTATCTACAATGTAAGACATACTATGGGAAGAGAAAGGCAAAAGCAAAAATCTGATCTCAATTAGGGGTCTACTGGCAATTTCTCTGATTTTAAGGAACAATAATCAATATCCTAATTCTTCCCAAAAAAGTATAGGAAATTCTACCAGAGTGACTGCACAGGTGTACAGTGCATTGCAAGAGCAGGGTTCCATGCTAAGACCACAGCACTTGTTTCAGTTTTCAAGCTAGGGACCTTATATTTGCAGTTTGCAGGGGGCTCTACAAATTAGTAGCCATTTCTGTATTTTATGCCTTCAAAAAATTAAAAATACATGGAGAGCCCCATGTAAAATGTACTAGAATACAGCTTTGCTGTGTTTTGTTTTGCAAACAGTTTTTAAAGAATAGACGCTTGATATTTTTAAAGCTATTTATCTGCCATCCGAGGCCCTCAAACCCTCTCTCTGCTGTGCTAATTTTAGAGTCAATTGATTCTGAAGGCTCATGTCTTAGAGGGCAGTCCAAAGCACTCCTCTGTTTGTTTTTAAATGGTTCAAGGGGCCTTTGGGGTTTGCATACAGCATCAATTATTTAGGAAGCCAACCATCCCCAGTACCACCTCTTATTACTAATACTTGATAATGTCAATTAAAGAATCCTCCCTTCTGCAAAGCCTGTCCCAGAGATGGGACTGTTTGAACTTGAATGGTTCTTTTACATATCAAAAGCCCTGTAACAGAAAGTAATTTGTATTTGCAAAGGATCGGTTGTAAATATGATTTACGAACAACATTTCTCAATTGTTATCGGAGTGGGTTTGTGTGATCCCCCCAGTCCCCTTCTTGCGAACCAGGCGCTAGTCCATAATGAGAAAGTTGGCAGATCTCATCGCAGCCCCGTGCATCCTGGTGGCTGCTACCAGCCGGGCCTCATGTTTTGCCTTGTTTACAGCTGACAGCGTTATTATTCTGATTGGGCCTCTGCTTTCTTATCATATTGTTGTGTTGAGCAAGCCTTTTCCTCTCCGTTTGTGTTTCCTGGCAGGGCTTTTCTTGCCTTATTGACAGTTTGTAAAAATATGCATTAATTTGGAGTTTCAAGCATGTATCATGGTGTCTCTTTGCTGTGTTTGCTTGAAGTTGATTAATGATAGAACCTCGCTTGGGGTCGTCCTCTGGAGAGTTCTTTCACAGGTTCTGCATGTTAACTAGCAAAGCAGAACACACAGCAAGCCATGATTAGCCCAGGCTCTGGCGCTCCGTGGTCCCCACAAACTGCCGTTGTATTACAGATTCTTGTTTCTCAGTTATTTGAAGATTGGTATTCATTCACCCAGGATGCCACTAAGGGGCCTGTTAGACCTGTACTCAAGTGTGGTCTTAGCATCAGCAGCATCACCTGAGAGCTTGTTAGAGATGCAGAGTCTCAGGCCCCACCCTAGACCTGCTGGATCACACACTGGTTTTAAGTAGGGCCTCTGCTGATGTGAATGTGTATTGAAATAGGACACACAGGAGTAGGGAGAAGAGGCCTGCTTCTGTCCAGAGATCAGTCATTGTTGGGCAATGCCAACCAGAAGAACTTACGGCGATGATGGAAAGTTCTCCTTCTGCACTGTTCAGTAGGGGAGCCACTGTCCACATGTGGCCCTTGAGCACTTGAGGAGTGTGGCCCGGTGCAACTGAAAAACTGAATTTTACATTGTATGACGTTTTCATTCATTTTAATTTAAGGAGCCACATGGAGCCAGTAGTTGCTCCACTGGACAGAGCAGCTCTGGAGCGCGACTTTTCTGTTGCACCACAACACCTAATTGCAGTAGGTTGGCAAACACCCTCACTGAGCCTTTGCTTGCTTTTCCAGACATCCTGTACACGTCAAAGAGGAGCCTCTCGACCCAGAGGAAGCTGAAGGGCCTCTGTCTTTAGTGACAACAGCCAACCACAGTCCAGATTTTGACCACGACAGAGATTATGAAGATGAAGCAGTAAATGAGGACATGGAGTGAACGTCTGGGTGGGCCGACCCCAAGAATGAAGATTGGAAAAAGAAAAAAAAAAACACAAAAAACAAAAAACCACGTCAAAAGTTAGCAGTGAAATTGTTCTCCATTTGTTGTACAGTCTGGAGGATTTTCACTACATTTTGACAACTCTGAAATGTGTTAACTCTTAGTGCCATCAAGAATCCCATTTGGGAGTATTTTTGATTTTTCTACTTTTTGTTGAAAAAAGGAATTTGTACTCTGTGCATTGGATGGACTTGTTTGGTACTTGGGATTTTCCTCTCTTAACAGTCAACATCAGTGTTGTAAATTTACTAAACTGATTCACTTTTAGCAGCAGACTTTGAACTGCAGTCCTGCCAACGTTGGACACTGAGGACACCCGACTGAGCTTGTGCACCTAAGCTGCAGACCAAGCCTTTGCCCAGAATTTAAGGATTCCAATGGACGACCTATTTGCACAGTACTGCATGTTGATTATCACTGCCTTTACTCCATTTTTTTTTTTTTTTTTTTTTGCTTCCAGTTGGGATGGGGAAGGCCTTTGTGTGTGTATTGGGGGGAGGGGTTAAAAATAATTATCCCAAACTTTTTAATGTATTGCTTTTTTTTTTTTTTTGGCTTCTACTATACCATTTTAAGTTCTGACCTCAGGCCTCCATTTGGGCCCATGGCCTCTTGGAGGCTTAAAGTTTTCTGTACCTTGTGATGAATGTTAATAGGTGTTTTTATTATACAAAGCTGAATGTCATTTCTCGTTTGTAGTTTTCTGTCACTCATTCCATTTCCCTTCAGACATCACCATGTTTCTCTAAAGTCAGAAAACATTCCGTTTTGGTCTTTTTCTAAAAGGTCCCAAATGCTGCACTCTACACATGAAGGTCCTCTCACACAGACGTGACATCCTGCCAGAAAGAGAATGAATGACAGAAAAAAAAAAAAAGACACTCTAGGAACAATGCAGATTCATTCCACAGAGCAGTATTGGGGGTGGTAAGGGGGTTGTTTCAGATATCCTCCTCCTCTATTTTTATTTTCTGCAGCTACCATCATTCTTAATAAATGCCACAGCATTTTACCAGCACAAGGAAATATAAGCAGCACCAGAAAAAAGATCCCATCATAATTAGACTGAAAATACGGCCATGGAAGGCTCTCTCTCTCTCTCTTCTGTAACTAAGGGGCAATGGGCAGCAGTCTCTCTCTTAGAACCAGCATGGGTGGCTTTGTTTGCAAGACGGCCATAAATATGGCTGGCTTCTCTGAGCAGCTTTGCAAAAACATGGTTTACAGGTCAGTTCAGACCTCTTTGGTGTGGCATTAATCTGTTTGAATGCAAATTAGATTTCAGATTGAACCTGTATGGCAGTTAATGAGGGCTGAGTTCAGCAAATGCTCAAGTATTAATTTCCAATGTGCAAATTTGGTACTGCAATTCAGATTGTTATGCAATATTATCACACCTACCCAGTATCAAAAACCAATACAAGACATTGGGCAAATGGAGGAGGCTCACCTCAGCCTTCAGCTTATGAGGGATCCAACATGGCACGCAGAATGCGCTGGTGACAGGTCAGTCCCATCTGCATCTTCAGAACCCCTCAACACCTCCAGTCTGCATCCACTTTCCTGTCATTTGTTTATCTAGGACCGTAGATTTTTAGTTTGAGAGCCTTTTGAAGCTTAATTTATATTCTTCATACCTTTTTTTCCCCTAAAATTACCAAAGATGTTACACAAAGGTAAATTATGTTCTCTGTTTTATGCTTTATCTGATGAAGCCAAATATCCTCTTATTGTTGATCAAAGGAGGCGAAAGAATTTAGAGGCAAATGAAGAGATGTAGGCTATTGCTAACCTGAGAAAGAGAACTGCTCCTTCATCTTAGAGTAAATTTAGAAGACCAAGTAGATAATGGAACCAAAGTTGTTACTTTTTTCTAGTTGTTTTCTTTTTTCTTTTTGTTTTCCTGTACCTCTACTGAGACCAAAACTCATTTTCTATAAAGAGAAATCATGGGACTACAGAAGATTAAACATAGGACACAGTATTAAAGGAGCGACAGAAGGAAGGGAGTCCCATCTCAAAGAAAAAGAAATTAATGTGTGCCACTGAAAACTAGGGTATCCAATAGAGGAGAGACAGACAGTTAAAATTTGGAGAGAACAAAAAAGCTTCCACAATTGAACTAGACCACATAATAGTATTTCTAGAATAAAAGACATTTTTTAGAAAGATTGTATGCCACTTTTGTTTAAGAACCGTGCTATGATCACTGCATTAATTTTGGTTTATCTTGGCATATGGCCTCTAGTTTGTTTTTCCTTTTTCCTTCCTTTACTCGGATTAGGCTTTGGTCAGCATTTTTCATTTACAAAAAAGTAACACTCCCGTCCACTCATAAGCTTGGTACAAAAACCTCTTTGGCAATTACTTTTGAAGCTTCACTCTGCTTTCTGTATAAAGGGCAGTCTGTGGTCACTCAAGACTTTTTTTTTTTAAACTTTTCCAGGCAGCTTCATGATGTGCAGGCAGTAGCCAGACAGGGTCATGGGAAGGGGGCCCTGTGCTTCTAAACTGAGTGGTTGCTGGTTAGTTTGGTATTCAAAAAGAGGATAAAAATCTGGTAGATTAGTTCATTCTCAGCATGTGTAGCTAGACATGAGTAAAGATAACAGCATGAGAAACTGTTAGTACGCATACCTCAGTTCAAACCTTTAGGGAATGATTAAAATTAAAAAAAAATACATTTCACTCAGTTGCACTTAGTCGCGTATGTCTTGCATGCTTAGTCTAAAGACTGTAGCAAAAAAAAAAAAAAAGAAAAATTAGATTTTTACATATCTTTGCAGGTATCACAGCCTTGCAGAAGAACCAACTGAAAAAAAATATTCTCAGGCTTCACAGCAAGCAGACTTCACTATGGTTTTTACAATTCTGAATCTGTATCCCTTGGGGGTATTCCAGGCGCTTCTTTAGGATGGGGTTTATTATGTTGTACATATATCCCAATGTGTCTGTGTGATCTTTGTCTTTTTTGGGGGAGGGCGGAGGGTGGTTCTTTTTTTAGATACTGTTCCTAAAAAGGAATAAATGCATACACCTGTTTGTCAAAACACCTTTGCTTTTTGTGCAACTGCTTTGTATTAACGATACTTTAAAAAATATCTTTGGAAAAAAACTACTGTATGTAATGGAATTGCAGAATATGCTGCACATGTATTTTATTTAGTTATTCTTGCTTTACAAATATTGGATGACATTTCCTGACATGTAGGAGGAGGGACAAACTCCCCCCGCCCCCTTTGGCTTTTAAATTGTAACATAGTTGACAGATTTTTTTTTTCTGTTCTCATTGATTAGAGCATTTTGTACAGGTTTTTATGTGTGTGTGCGCGTGTGTGTGCGTGTATGTTAATCTGTTTTTTGATACATTCCTATCCCTTGTGTTTATCCTACCACTGCCTTCCTGGCTATCTTAAACAAGTTCATACATTTGGAAAGAGAAAAAAATATTGTTTAAAAAAATGTTTCTCCTGCTGCAGTAAATATTTTGCATGATGAAATTCCAGGGTCACACTTTCAAAGTTTATCAGTGAAGTAGTGATTAATAATGGGGAGTGTCAAAATACTGAATCTTTATATAAAAAAAACTTTACAAGGTGCCAAGATGTAAAGACAATTTGTTACTTTATTTTTTCTTAAAGAAAAGCGTACATGAGGGAGGTAGTCCTATGCATCAGACAAATGTGCTGTCACCTATGAGGATCCCTGGACTCATCCCTAGAGTCTGACCATATACCACGAGTTAGGCTGCCTCATTGGATGAGCAATGACAGGAAGTTCCAAGGCTTATGTAGCTAAGGAGTGACTGCCAGTCCTGCCACCTTTGGATAGCTCTAATATAAATAGTAATACCTCCTACAGCATTCCATTAGACCTAGGAAAGAAAACCTTTGGTTCTTAACCCCAAATATGTAAGTCATTAGCTTTTTTATCACATACACAAAGTAGAATTAAAAAATATGTCCTCTCCTTTCCACATTCCAGTTGAGCTCCATTTCCAAGGGCACAAAAATGCACGTGCTTGTAGGGATTTTCAGTCTTCTGGTACCTTTTATTTACTGTCATACCCTCCTGATATTTTGGAAGTCAATTTCACTTTCTGATCCTGAGAATCAGATTTATAATTCTAAAGGCGTTTCACGGGCCATGTGTGGCTCATGCCCTCTCTGCTACCACAAGCCGTGATGAAGATGGTACAGTCCAGACTGTGAGCATGCTGCTTCATATGTATGTGCTGCCAGTAACAGAAAAAAATTCTGTTTTGTTTTGTTTTGATAAGGCATAAAAGAAACTCATTCCTTGACATCAACTGTAATTCCATCATTCCGTGTCTGTGGATACAGACAATAAAAAAAATGTTGTGTAGTCAGTACTAATTACTGACATTATAGCATTCTCAAATGCAATAAAAATGCTGGTGTTCACACTGGTAGTAAAAGTCGCCACAGCCTAAGTTTTTTTTTTTCCTTTTCTGACCTGCTGATATCCTATGTTAGGTTTATCACCAGCTGCTTCCAATACGGAATTAAACTCAATCTGTAATGAAAAGCCCTGTCCTCAGGATTTCCAAGTAATTCTACTTAGAGAATTTGGAAGAAAAAGAGAAAGAAAGGGACTATCTTTTCTTTTTAGGAGATAGTGCCTTATTTTTCTTCATCAAATTTTATTTTAAAAAAAACAAAATGTTTAATAACTAGCATTAAGAGCAAACTAAAATTTCAGAGGAAAGCAATTTCATGAATAATTCATCAAAATTTCACATCTGCAAGATTAGTCATCCAAATAAAATGCTAATGTCAAAAACATGCACCGTCTATAATATTCTCATCAAGAAATCTTTTTGCATATAATGATAAATGCTTAGATTAGAACAAATGACTTTATAAAAATATTCTATCAAAAGTATGCTAGATAACTGCATTGACGGAAGAAAACAGATCTCTATTAGTTAAAGATTCTAGTAAACCATCTTAATTCTGAGTGTTTTTTTTTTTTTTTAACTATACCTTTAGGAAAATCTGCTATTTTTCTTTAGTACTAGTCTGTAATATACATCCTAAGGATTAATGAATGCAAGTGTCATGTTTTCTGTAAAAATTAAGTTGCCAGTGTATTGAAAGCATCATTTTTAAGTGGCCAGACCATGGTAACATAAAACCATTAAGTATATAATTCAGGGCATCACAGCACGTATAACACAAGCCAAGAGATGGCTTGAAAATTAACCTTGCAGTCTTTGGCAAAACACCCACTGATGCTAAGAAACGTGTAAACCTTCTTTCCCAGCACTGTTTTGAAAAGCCCATGTTAGTAGAGTTTTGTTTCTAGTTTCTTTTTTACAAATAGATTTTGCTATTTAGTTGTGAACCAGTGTACCGCTTTCATTAACAGGTAGGCCACAGCCTAGAAACCCTCTAGTCTAATAATTAGTAAAACATCTGAACCTGTAATTCTCACCTGATTCTTAGTGAATATGATATTAGGGTTAATTGCAGGTCCTTTAATTGCCAGGCTTAGACATGAATACTGCTTCTAACATATAGTTGGTAAAACTAAATATGTACACCTATTTCTTTTAATAGCTGAAGGACCCAAATCAGGTATGGTGAAGTGTTAGTGAAGATTTTGTTGGCTGATGCAAATGCATTTTTAACTGTTTATCTCAGGAACTATTCTCTAGCAAGAATTACCTATATTTATTTTAGGCTTGCCTCTGAAAAACAAGGCAGCAAACTCAAAATAGTGGCTCTTTTTTAAAATAGGGGACTTTATCTGTGCAGCATACACTCTTTTAAGACTATAATTTCACACCAACAGAGGCAGCTTCATGATAGTAACTACTCCCACTCCCCCAAAAAGAGTATAATTAGTCTTACTAGATTTTTTCTTCTTCGTTGAAATTACATATTTATGTATAGAATAGTAATCACAATTTATCTTTCATTTTCATTGTAGTTGAGTCAAATAAAATATTCTGTATTTCAAAATAAAGTGAAGTTGGGTCTCAAACCTTCATTTCAGGAATTGACTGATGAAAGGTTTAAGACAATTCACATTTGAGGGAAATTAAACACTGAAACACTGACTTAACTGTGGGATAATATTTGGATTATAAAACTATCACTAGATACAACCTACTTGTATTTATTTTGAAAAGTGTTTATTTTTAAAAAAGCAAAATCCTGTGTCTACTTTCCACTTTGTAAAATGACATTCAGTGCTTAATACATACATCTATCTCCATATACACTTAATGCCTAATACATATATATGTATGTATGTATGTATGTATATCTATACATATCTCCACCTAGTTGAAATTGTCAACCATCCTATTTTTTTTGTTGGTGGGTGAGAAGGCCTTATACCAAGGATACAGGGAGGGGGACAGACAAGCTTTAAGTTATAATGTTAATTTGAAGGTAACTGGCCTCTCAAGAATTAATTTCAGCCAAAGCAATAATCATTATTTACCAGCATGTGACATTTTTATCACTCATCATATTAGCAAATTTCCATTGAAAATGCTAAAATGGTTCGTCATAAGGCAGATAACTGCTCTGGCTGTAAAAATGACCAACAGAAGTGCCGGTACTCAAACATTAAATTATACTGTAATTAATAAAGACAGTTAAACTGTCTACTAGCAACAGCAATTTAGGTAACCACATTTGATCGGCTATAAATTGTAACTGCATTAAAATTCCAGAAATATTAGCAATATGGATTACTTGATGGAAGTTGGTGCTGATCACTAACTCTTTTTTTTTATTTTACAATGGAAGCACAGGTCATGTTGACCACAAATCCGTAAGCGAAGATCAGGCCTTAGCACTTTTAATCTTGTGAAACAAGCAATTACAAATAGTTGCATCGATTTGTTAAAAAGCTTTAGGTGACATAAATTGTTTCTTGTTTAGCTTATTGCTCTGATATATAAATGTCACCAAGTCCAGTATTAATTGGGGCCATAGAACAACACAGGGTGGCCTGTGTGGCTTCCAATCAAGAATTTGTCAGTCCTTTCGTGAACGTTCTCAAGGGCGCCTCTCATCAGCTGATTTCCCATTAGTGACAAGAGAGAAAAGGAAAACATTTTGTTACGTGAACTCTTTAATGCAAGCTTAATTTCTTGTTCTAAACCAAATTGGAAGATTTTGGACTTGCTTTCTTACCATCTGACATAAAACATGAAGAGATATTTTAAAAATATCTTTGAAATAAAACAATATTTGCAAGGCATTTCAGCCCCTGAAAAGCTAACACTTTTTCTCTCTTCTCAATATATGGTACTATATGTGTTTCCTTGGGTTTCTATTTCTACACTTAAAATACAATTTTAAATGGCTTGTGCATGCTATTGACTTAGCATAAATCAGATGTATCATATATACTTTCTTTGGGTTGGCATGCCACTTAGAAAAATATGTGAGATTCGGGGGGAAAAAAGTCTGGAGAAAATTTATTAAATAGAAGTTTTTACTGTAATAGAATATTAATGTAAGCCAATGCTCATTTGCCATTAAGCTGATCCTTTCTTAACATACACATGCTTTTTATTATTTTGCACTCAAGCACAAATTCCACATTCAAAGACTTTCCATCTAGTCGGGAATGTCTCTGGCAAGAAACATGTCAAGAAATCCCGACCTCCAGAAAGACAGCAGACGTCCACACAGCATTAGCCCACTAGTCAACGAATGCAGACCCATTCCCAAAACCTAAGACCAAGGCTGGTCAACAGAGTGGAATCGAGAGAAACAATTATTCTTTAAATCCTTCCTTACTGCTGCTACTCCACCAGCGCACAGATGAAAATGTTTGATTTGCAACATAAAAGATTCATTAATTACCACTTGAATATTTAAAGCTATTTTGCAGTCTAACAGAGATAGATAAAGCAGTGAATTAAAACCTCTAATAAAATTGTAAAAATATTTCGGTAAGTTTACCCGTGTTATGATTTAGGGAAAGATTCAAGCATTCTCACGGAATAGAGTCTTAGCAATTTTCAAGAGTGTGTTTGAAGAAAGGAGCTAAGTGTTCTGGGAATAATTTGTTTCTCACTTTCAAATGTTTACTAATAATTTATTTTCAAATGAAGCTTGCTACTTTAGGACTCCATGGATGGAAAAAATTCTCCAAGTGGTTATGAGCATTGTGTATCTGATTCAGAAATTAAAATTCTTTCAAAAGTATTCAGTTGGGCTGAAGGGTTTAGAAACTATCACATAAAGTGATTTTTCTTCCCACAAAACATACCAACTGTAAAACCACCCAGCCCCAAGAAGACAGCCTAGTACCCCCTCTTCCCCGTTTCCACAGCTTCTGATTTCTCTATCCATGATTCATGGGAGTATTTTCGTGTTTGGATCCTGGGAAAGAGGATCCTATACCATGCCAAGTCCACACTGTGCAATCAAATGCTAGAGAAGCTGAATAGGTTACCAGTTCCAGCCCTGACCATAAGGAGCTGGGTGACTGGCAGGTTACTTCATCTTTTTGGTCTTCAGCTTCCTCTTTCTGTTAATTGAGGATGTTTAAAGGAGGGCACTTCTCATTGTTTTAAAATTTTGTAGCATATTCCTCCAAGAGACTTATCTTGATAAAAGTCATAGTATCATCATAAAAGAGTTTGTGTGGCACTCCATATTTCGCCAGTATTATCAGGTGGTCTTAGCAAACCCTGCCTTGTAACATGGCCTGTTAGAATCAAATTTCACTAGCATGTATGCTTGCTTCCATTCATTAATCCCTCCACAAATAAGCTTGAAATATATTAAATGACCTACTCAAACTCAACACTGAAGACACAGCTGGAAATCAGACACAACCTTTGGCCTCATGGTTGTGGAATACATAGGAATACATAGGAAGAGCACTTAACTCCACTGGGGCCAGTCAGGGAAGCTTCCTGCAACATGCAATGTAAATGAAACTTAAAGCGTGTATACAAGTATGCAGTTATGGGCTGGCACTGTGGTGCAGCAGGTTTAAACCCAGAGTCTGCAACACCTGCATCCCATATGGGTGCCAGTTCAAGTCCCAGCTGCTCCACTCCTGGTCCAGTTGCCTATTAATGCACCTGGGAAGCAGAGGAAGATGGCCCAAGTCCTTGGGCTCCTGCATCCATGTGGGAGGTTAGGATGGAGTTCCAGGCTCCTGGTTTTGGGATGGCTCAGCCTCAGCCATTTGAGGAGTTAATTAGCAGATGGAAGATCAGTTTCTCTATTTCTACCTCTGCCTTCCAAATAAACTTTTTTTTAAAGAGTTTGCAGCTAGAAAGAGGAAAAACAAAGTCAAAGCAGAGGATATACAGCTCCGGAGTGTGAGAGGTGTGGAGCTTCCTAACAGTGGTCAGCAAGAAATGTTACATCCGGAATTATATCATCACTGCAGTCATCAAGTATCTGGCAAAATAGTAATTCTAAAAACTATTAATAGATCTGAGTATTTTACACAATCTAGCTCAATAATTTATCAGCAGGTGGTACTACAGGTGCACCACCTTCAAGTTAGGATCCTAAATCATGGCAAGGTCAAGATATCGCCCTTCTCTATCCCTTCTTTTCCTTGCTCTTGCTGGGATGAGAAGCTGAGAGGCTCAGACCCACTACCATGCTCTGCCTTGGGGCTCTGGAAGTTGCTCTTCCCTGCTGGGAATATTCTGTCCTTCATTCTTCTCATGGCTCACACTCTCACGCCCCGCAGGCCTCTACTCAAATGTCAGCAGGAAGCAGCCTTTCCTGACTACACAGTGTAAATAGCGCCCTAACTACCCACTTGACCTTCCCCACTTCACATTCTCCTTCCCCACTTGATTGCTGCCGCTGTACTTATCTTTCAATATTATTTATTCATTTATGTCTTTGCTCACTGTGCATCTCCCTCCAACTCTAAGGGTAGAGATTTTACCTGTATGGTTTGCTGATGTCTTCCCAGAGTGGGCGCCAGGAATGGACGCTTACATCTGTCACATAAACAAACATTACACTGCTAAAAGAACAGAGGTGGGATTTGAACCCCTACAGTGAGATGCCAGAGCCTGCTCACAATAAATTATCCCGTGCATTCTATGGCCAACAAAACCCAGTATCTTTCCTAAAATTCTCACACCAAATCTGCAAAGTAGGAATGGTCACCAGTATCTTACAGACAAGGATGCTGTGTCTTTCTAAATGACACACCCAAGGTTGCATGGAAAAAATCTGGGGCCTTGGTATTTTCTTCTATGGCAAATGTATTATCAATGGTCAAGCTACCTTTTTTTTTTTTTTTTTTTTTTGGACAGGCAGTGCTAGAGACAGAGACAGAGAGAAAGGTCTTCCTTTTGCTGTTGGTTCACCTCCCAAGTGGCCACTACGGCCAGCGTGTTGTGGCTGGCGCGCTGCACCGATCCGAAGCCAGGAGCTTCCTCCTGGTCTCCTATGCGGGTGCAGGGCCCAAGGACTTGGGCCATCCTCCACTGCCTTCCCGGGCCACAGCAGAGAGCTGAACTGGAAGAGGAGCAACAGGGACAGAATCCAGCACCCCGACCGCGACTAGAACCTGGGGTGCCGGCGCCGCAGGCAGAGGATTAGCCTAGTGAGCCATGGCGCTGGCCTCAAGCTACTTCTAAGAAGCCTCTAAACAAAGAATTTCATATAAAGGCACCACATGTTCTCACATAAGACAGCTTTAAACCACTTAATATTAATGATTAAGCTGATACAAAATTATCAAATAATGTAGAGAAAAACATTTAAGTATGATCCTTAAATAGAGTTATGCCTAATTGCAGTAGCCGGATAGTGAGCTGCAGGCTCCGTCTCTTCGACTATCATGATGTCACGATGGCTTGCCTCACCTCAGAGTGGATTATTTCCGTTCCTGACTGAAACAGAGAGCAGCCCTACAACTTTGAATCTTTATGATAAAGTTCATTAAAAGTCTTTCTAGTGATGTGCGTTTGGCCACACAGTGAAGATGCCACCTCCCACATAGCAGTGTTTGGGTTCAGGTCCTCGCTCTGTTCCTCACTGCAGCTCCCAGCTAACGCACACCCTGAGAGGCAGTGGGGATGGCTCAAGGAGTTAAGTCCCCGACACCAACATGGAAGACCTGGACCGAATTCCCAGCTCCCAGCCTCGGCCTGGCCCAGACGCTCGCCCGCAATTTACCCGACCCTGTCTGCCACTCAACTATCTGCCTCTCAAATGTAAGCATAAAAATAAATTTAAAAAATTCCTAACCAGTATGTTAGAACCACCATAAATACATCCAGAATCCCACACTTTGCTGGGATCCATGTCCCTGGAGACGACCTGAGTAACAATTGTGAGCTACTTGAGGTCAAAACTCACTCCGTCGTCTTCATCACAGGACCACTCAGCATACCCGACAGACAGTGCCTGAATGCATGAGGCCAGGGAAGAGATGGACTGCAAACGGAGGCAGAAAAATGGGATTTCAGTCTCCTTAGCCTCTTTGGGCCAGGTACTTAAACCACTCTGAGCATCAGTAAAAATACTCATATTACTAAATGGTTAGAATGATTATATGAGCTAGTGTGTGTGTGTGTGTGTGTATGTATGTATGTAAATATATATGAAAGTACTTCAAAAAGCCTGCGAAATGAGATTACAAGATTAATCTAGGTTGGTTCAAAATTTTTTGTAATTCATGCATATAGAAGGAATTCCAAAAGTTCATGAAAATGTGTATTTTTTAAAAACCTCACGATTTTTAACTGTTTTTGCACCAAAATATGAGGGTTCTTCAAAAAGTTCACAGAAGGGATGGGAGTTCTAGCATAGTTATTAAGGTGCCTACGTCCCCCACTGTAGTGCCTGAACTTCAATCCTGGCTCTGGCTCCTTCCTCCAGCTTCCTGCCGATGCAGCACTGGGAGGCAGCAGTGACGACAGCCATGAGGGAGGCCTGGACTGCGTATCTACCTCTTAGCTCCAGCCCTACCCCGAGCCTTGGCATTGTGGGCATTTAGAGGGTAAACCAGAAGATGGGAGCTCCTTCTAGCTTTCTGTTTGTCCCTCTCAAATAAATATGGTTGTTTAAAAGTTCATGGAAAATATGTTATGAAAATATTAGACGAGGCTTTCAAAAAATTTTTGTACCACAATAAATATTTTTTTAATTCCATGAACTTTTTGAAGTACCCCTTGATGTAAAAGGTAGGTTATGGACAAATGGAACAGTGTGTTGAAAAAAAATAAATGTAGTACCTTTCATTGTACCTTTTAAAATAGCTGGGAGCCAGGCATTAATCACAGGGCCTCACGTGGAAATGTATAATACACCGAGATGTGCTCTTAAGAGGAGAGATCAGTGAGCATGTCTACAAAGATGAGAGTGAATCAAGATCTGACAGTGAGAATTGGCTAGATAATTTTTTTTCATTTTGAGAAATAGACAGACATACAGAAACAGAAATGGAGATCCCATCTCCTGGTTTACTTTCCAAATTTCTACAACAGTTGGGGCTGGGCCCAAGTTGGAACTCTATCTAGGTCTCCCATGTGGGTGGCAGGAACCACATTACTTGAGCTATCACTGCTCCTTTCCAGGGTCTGCATCAACAGAAAGCTGAAGTAGCTTCAAGCCAGGAGTCCCTGGCACGAAGCCCTGGAGTTTCAACGTGGGGCTCAGGCATCTTAACTGGTGTCTTACCTGTTAGGCGAAATGCCCTCTCCCTTTTTTATTTGAGAGGCAGAGACATAGGTAGAGAGAAATAGGCAGACCTGGATGATAGTTTACCTGCATTCCTTTCTATTCTTTGAATATAGCTCACTTATTTTTCTTTTAAGGTGCTATTCCTCTCTCACCACATCAATGTTAGTTACATGTGCAGGGTCAGCACTTCAGCTGCCTGCTTGGAACTCATCCCAAAACTTCTATTAACATTGTTAAGAAAAATTCTCTCCTGGTGGAACTGCTGATAGGTAGGACATGAGCCTGAAGGTACTATTTTTGCTATAATATGAGAAAGGCCTACCAAATGATGGAAAATTAAGAAAAGTACTCTGCGACAATTTTTGGAGACTAAAGAGGTACCGGCAGAAATTGAAAACAACACTGAGATCTAGATCAAGATGGAATGTTGAGAGAGAAGACAAATTATAACTGGGAATAAGAAATAAACACATACAATAGATACTGATCTTATTATTTGAGACACTAGACCCAGCCACGCCTGAAGCTAGATATACACTGTTGTGTGGGGAGCAACTGGGAGCAACTCGGACTAGACTAAGTTACTGGAATTAAGACTTATTCTATGCATCTGCTCTCCCACAATATGGCGCTGGGAGAGGAGGAAACAGCTTCTACACAGCTGCCTCCAGTTCAACCAATAAACTGTAGGACCTGCTCCTGATTGGAGGAGAGCAGCGTACTCGGCGTGTGGGCAGCAGAGTTGGGATTGGCGGAAGAGGACTATAAAGGAGGAGAGAGACACCATGCACCAGGAACATCTATCTGAAGGAACACCTGTGCAGCCCCTGAGAGAGCCGGCCGGCGGTGTGCCGCTCCCCCGCGGAAGTGGGGAAAGTGGCAGGGGGAACCGCCCTTCCACGGAGGTGGAAGGGTCGGTAGCCAACCCGGGAAGAACCAGCAGCAAACCCGGGGAGGGCCGAGCAGATAAAAGAACAGCGCAGGGTCCTGTGTCGTTCCTCCACGAAGAGGGGGAGCGACATAATGGTGCCGTGACTCGGATAGGAAGCCTAGGCAGGGTTTAGTGTCGTTCCTCCATGAAGAGGGGGAGCGACACTGTTGGATTTTCAATCATGTGAGTCAATTAAATTCTCCTGTATATGCCAGTTTGGGTTGATATTCTGCTCTTGTAACAAACAGTCCTAACGAATATGCTGTGAGGGTGGAGGCATTCCGAGTTCAACAATCTGAAGGGAGGCCTACATGTCTACAACTCTGAATGTGAGGGAGAGCATGGGGCATATAATGTTTAAAATCACATCAAAAGGTGACTGCTTCATGAAAAATAATCATGACCTGACCTGCCAAATATATATTCTGATGTGTCTTCCTCTCACTTTGTACATAAAATTGGAATTCTCAACCACTGGTATTAGGACTAACAATGACACCTCTTTGGGGCTAAAACACAGGTAACTTGAGTGTGTAATCCAACACAATCCAATATAATCCAAGATGCCAAAAAGGGATAGTTGATCCAGTCACTGGAAAATAACTTGGATGAATTTTATATAATTTTTTGTCATTTCCTGATCAGAGGGAATTTGGTTTTAGGCTTGACTAGATGTATGTCTCAAATGCAGAATCACAGCTAAACAAAGAGGGGTCACTATACCTGAATACAGCTCTCTAAAACTAGTGGAGTTTTTTCCCCAAAACATGTCTACATGGTGTCAAATAAGAATGTCAATTAAGAGTATTATGTAAAATATGCTAAAGAAAACAGAAAGATAATGAGAAAAGTAGAGAATGGATTTAAGAAAGGCATATATTTTATATACTTCCTTCCTCACTAACGAAACATTTTCTTTCTCATTTTCCTTCTTTTCATTCTACCACCAAACACTACCTCTGTCTATGGAAAAGTCTCCAACTTTCTTACCAAGGGAGGCGTTTCCACAGCTGAAACTCAGCTTTTATATGCCATTCTGTGGTATCACTGTCCAGTTTTAACTGATTGCTGTTCAATGAGATTCAATTAAATATTTTAAATACTGCCCTGGTTTCCTCTAGGCAGTGAAGAAGATGACTACAGGCAGTGCCTTCTCCTGGGAATCCAAAGTCAAGGTTCCCAGCTCTCACATTCAGAAAAGTCCACGGAAAGGTTCTGCTTGGCTCATTCTGAGTCATCCACCTTCTCCCAGCCAATCACGGTGACCGATAGAGGGAGCAGTCTCCTCCATCGGACATTGCTTGTGAGAAATATGTTTAGCAGGCTCACCAAATTAACACTGAATGGTGTAAAGCTGTTCCTTTATTTTTTTATTTATTTATTTTTTTTGACAGGCAGAGTGGACAGTGAGAGAGAGACAGAGAGAAAGGTCTTCCTTTTGCTGTTGGTTCACCCTCCAATGGCCGCCACGGCCGGCGTGCTGCGGCCAGCGCACCGCGCTGATCCGATGGCAGGAGCCAGGAGCCAGGTGCTTTTCCTGGTCTCCCATGCGGGTGCAGGGCCCAAGCACCTGGGCCATCCTCCACTGCACTCCCGGGCCACAGCAGAGAGCTGGCCTGGAAGAGGGGCAACCGGGACAGAATCCGACACCCCGACTGGGACTAGAACCCGGTGTGCCGGCGCCACTAGGCGGAGGATTAGCCTAGTGAGCCGCGGCGCCGGCTAGCTGTTCCTTTATTTTTAAAAAAGATTTGTTTTATTTATTTGGAAGGCAGAGCCACGGAGATAGAGAACAGAGAGCGAGAACGAGAGCATGTGCGAGAGAGCAAGGTCTTCCTTCTGCTGGTTCACTCCCCCAAATGGCCACACAGCCAGGGCTGGGCCAGGCTGAAGCCAGGAACTTCCTCCTGGTCTCCCATCTAGCAATTGGGCTGTCTTCTGCTTTTCCAGGCACACAGCAGAGAGATGGAGTGGAAATGGAGCATCTGGGACAAAAACTAGCACCCATACGGGATGCCGGCATCACAGGTGATGGCTTCACCCAATACACCACAACACCAGTCCCTAAAACTGGTACTTTAAAAGACAATGTTGGCTGGCGCCGCGGCTCGCTAGGCTAGTCCTCTGCCTTGCGGCGCCAGCACACCGGGTTCTAGTCCCGGTCGGGGCGCCGGATTCTGTCCCGGTTGCCCCTCTTCCAGGCCAGCTCTCTGATGTGGCCAGGGAGTGCAGTGGAGGATGGCCCAGGTGCTTGGGCCCTGCACCCCATGGGAGACCAGGATAAGTACCTGGCTCCTGCCATCAGATCAGCGCAGTGCGCCGGTCGCAACACGGCGGCCATTGGAGGGTGAACCAACGGCAAAGGAAGACCTTTCTCTCTGTCTCTGTCTCTCACTGTCCACTCTGCCTGTAAAAAAAAAAAAAAAAGACAATGTTGCTTGGGGAAGCAGTTTTTCACAATGAGTACTAAACATTGTATTGTTGCTTACAGCACTGAAAGACACGGAAGCTTATAGTTCCCAAATTGTGATAATCTCGTCCCACCTCAGAGTTAGGCCTTGTCCTTAGTGACTGCCTACTGTGTGTCACCTTGACAGGCTCTTAGGATTCAATAATAAGCAAAGCAAAACAAAATCCCTTCTTTCCAAAGCTTCATTCCTAAAAAGAATAAACAGACTATAGTGAGTTATATAATGATAAGTGGCTGGCAAAAATAAATAAATAAATAAATAAAGCAGGGAATGGAGACAAAGTGATCAGGAAATGGCTGGTGCAATGTACTCACAGTAAAGCCATCAATAATAACTTCTGAGCAAAGATCTGAAGGAAACAAATTAGATGGCTATCAGAGAAGAACATTCTAAGGAGAGGCAACAGAGATGCCGAAGCTCTGAAGATGGAACAAGAAGAGAAGAGGGTTGTAGGAGGTCATGAGGAAGACATGACATTATGCAGCAATGGCCTCATTGTGAGGACACTGCTTTTCCTGTTGGTGAAAAGGAAGCCGCCGGAGAGTTATAAGTATAAGCATGATATGGACTTGGGTTTTTAAAGAATCTGTCTGGCTGTTGCACTATAATGTGGAGAAGAAATATGAAACAGTCGTTTGGCTGGATCCAAGGGGATAACAGTAGAGACAAAATGGAGAGAAGGCACTATACTTGGAAAATAATCAATGGAATCACCACTAAATTTATTGTCAAGTTTGTGAGAGTAAAAGGAGTAAATGGAGATCCCAAGATTTTTAGGTGTGATAGAGCAGACTGCAAGAGGAGTAAGTTGAAAGAAATATCAACAGATTGTTTTTAGACTTTCAAACCTAAAAGAATTTTTTACCAGCCAACTTCAGATTTTGAGTAGGCACCTATAGTTCGGTAAGAAGTTAGGATGGGTTTGTGCAAGGGTACGTATTTGGGGCAGAAAGAGTAAATTATACTTTGTCTCAATAACACAGAGAAGGTAGGAAATCCTTGTCCCATGAAAACAGAATCTAAATGGGAGAAACTGAATAGTTTGGATTCAATAAAATCAAGAATTTGTAGATTCAGATTAGTCACCCTTGGCCCAACACCAGGTAATTTGCTTAATGAACTTAAAATTAGCATCCCTGGGGAAATGTCTCTTATGTTAGCCTTAAAGGAAAAAAGGATGTGGTAACATCTTAGTGTTAGGTTCACAAAACAACAATTTTCATTTCTCACATGAGCCCTGGAAAATTGTGTGAGTGCATGCAAGTGTGTGTATGTGTGTGTGTGTGTGTGTGTGTGTGTGTGTGTGTGTTTAGGGAGGGCAGGAGGGGAGAGGAAGAGAGAGGGGAGAGAGTGAGAAAGAACACAAGAAAGCATGAGTGAGCATGTTGTTTATATATAAACAACTTCTAACCTCACTTATCATTTCCTGGACGGAAATTTTCAAAGACTTACTAATTTAAAAACAAACATTTTTTAAAAATTCCCTTCTTATGAGGTTCCTTCTCCCTCTCCCTCTTTCTCTCTCTCAAGTCCTTCCTTAATTACAAAACCTGCATAACCCATTTCCTTTGGTGTGCAAAAAGGTGTGTAATTAAACCATCAGCATAATACCTATCTCCATGTAAAACCGCACTTATGAACTTTAACTGCTGAATAAAAACTCCTATTACATGACCATTAAGTATTATGAATAAAGCAAGTCATGGTAGGACTTGATTAATTTTTATGCACTATGGATTGTATCTAGAAGGAATTTTATTCTGGTGGGTCTTTTCCTAGGCCACCCTACAGTCTTTGACAAGTTTACTTCAGGAAAGGGGTAAACTGAGTTGGGCAACTGACCTCATTACTGCAGACCCTGTTATGGGGAATGAGGAGTGTACCTGTACAGGGAGAAGTATGAGCTCCCATGAATAAATAATAATCAACACAATCAGCACTGAAAAGAAAGGAATGAGGCGAGGAGTGGGCAGAAAAAATATGTATTTGGGTATAGTTTCCAAAGACGACAATGTTTTGGTTAATACATATTATTTTAACTTTTTAGGTTAATACCTAGAGCCAAGGCTTGAAACTGACAATATTTTATTTGGAATTCTAAAAATCATCAATCTGGGCACCGGGTCCAAGCTGAGAGTTGGAGATTCTGGACTTAGACTCTGTTTGAGAAGGGAAAAATATGAAATGGCACCTCAAAACCGCCAACAGAATTGATTCTATGTGTCCCTGAGTAGAGAAATTATCTGGAGATCAGTGTTTCCAATCAAGAACTGAGTTTGACCGGCAGATAGAAAGGAAAAATTGGGATGGGACAACTACAACTTAAATGCATGGGTCTGCAAAGTACTAAACATGGTGGCTCCCTTTGCTAGAGAAACCAAATAGATTTTGAGAAATTTCAAAACTAAACATACTTAAGTTTCCCAAGTAAACCCAGAGACAAATCCCTATTCAAATAGGACTCTGACCAAGAGATAGTAACGTGAGGCATGGCGCAGGTGGTCTGAGCAAAGTCTCTGAGGATCCTATACTTCCAGGGGTAGCAGAAATACTCAAACATCCATGACTTCCTTTGCAGAGGGCCTCAGAAGTGAATATGCACCTAGAAATTGAACGGTAACAGCAAAACAGTGCTGGGACCCACAGAGAGTAGGGAATACAGAACACAGGTTTAGGCAGAGGCAGGCTCCCCTGAAATATTCCCTTCTCAACTTCTCTTGGTCCATTCCCTGAGACACAGAAAATCCCAACTGAGGAAATCAGCTCTTGAAAAAGAGTAATATTCTCAGGGGAACCACAGGCAAATTTCTTCTAGGTCAGGTTCAGTTGCAGAAGAGAAGGAAAATTTTATACAGTCAAGCCCACAGTGAAGCTAGAGAGTCAAAGCCCCTTCTACTGCCCTAGGGACTAGGCTCAGTGTGTTTCCAGAGCCCACTTTACTAGCCATATTAGTTAATGGCACATGGGCACATGAGTTTACGGGGGAAACAGGATACCTCAGGTGTACAATTACTGTGAAAGAGATCTATCTTTTAACTATGAGTTTAAAAACTCGTATTCAGCATAAATTTTGAAGGAAGTACTCCAGCAAAAAGGAAAATTGATAAACAAAAGTAAGTAACTAAAACATCAAAGTTTACTTTATAGAAGTAAGGACAGAAACCATGGAGTACTTAATACAGAACCAAACTGTGTACGCTATCAACATGCAGGTCTGAGGGGTAGGCTCAGATCTAAGAGAAAAATAAGAGTAAAGAAAGAAGATATGAGGGCCAGCGCTGAGGTATAGTGGGTAAAGCCACCGCCTGCAGCACCAGCATTCTATATGGGTGCCAGTTCCAGTCTCAGCTGCTCCATCTTTCGATCCAGCTCTCTGCTATGGCCTGGGAAAGCAGTAAAAGATGGTTCAAGTCTTTGAGCCGCTGTACCCGCATGGGAGACCTGGAAGAAGCTCCTGGTGCAGCTCTGGCTGTTGCAGCCATTTGGGGAGTGAACCAGCGGATGGAGGACCTCCCTACCTCCCTCCCTCCCTCCCTCTGTCTGTCTCTCTCTGCCGCTCCTTCTGTGTAACTGACTTTCAAGTAAATCTTTAAGAAAAAAAAAAAAAGAAGAAAGGAAGAAGATATGGTAGCTTTCTTTCTTTTTAATTTGACAGAGTTAGACAGTGAGAGTGAGAGTGAGAGAGAGAGAGAGAGAGAGAAAGATCTTCCTTCCATTGGTTCACCCCACAAATGGCCGCTATGGCTGGCCCTGTGCCGATCCCTATGGTAGCTATCTTATTCCAAGGGAATATAGAGTTTTTTTGGGGGGGGAGGGAGTAAATTTAGGAAGTATCTAAGGAGCTTGTCATGTGATACAGTGGTTACATTGTTGCTCAGGATACCTTTAGTGCCTGGTTTGTCTCCTGGCTATACTACTTCTGATTCAGCTTCCTGCTAATGCACCCTCTGGGAGACAGCAAATGGTGGTTCAAATAGTTGGGTCCCTGCCACCCAAGTGGTAAATCCATACTGAATTCTGAGCTCCTGGTTTCAGCCTGGCCCAGCCCTGGCTCTTTCAGGCATTTGGTGAGTGACCCAACAGACAGAAGATCTCTATCTCTCTGTCTCTCTGCCTTTCAAATAAAACTTTAAAAAATTTAAAAAGAAACTTATAGAGAAGTACGGCATCACATACAGATCTTAATAAAGTAGATACAACCATCAGGATAATAAAAATGGTGTGCAAAATGTTCAACCCACAGGGGAAGGGGAAAGATGAAGCAAGTAAAGTATACAGAAAACAGGAAACAAGAAACAAAAATAAGTCTTAATGTTTTACATTAAATCTAAATGTATTAAGTTTAAAAATGAAAAGACAGAGACTACTGTTTAAATAAAAACCAGGGGCTGCACTGTGATGTAGCAGGTAAAGCCACCCACCACACCACCTGCAGTGCCAGCATCCCATATGGGCACCGGTTTGAGTCCTGGCTGCTCCATTTCCAATCCAGCTCTTTGCTATGTCCTGGGAAAGCAGTAGAATATGACCCAAGTCCTTGGGCCCCTGTATCCACATGGCAGACCCGGAAGAAACTCCTGGCTCTCGATCTGTGCAGCTCTGGCCGTTGCGGCCAATTGGGGAGTAAACCAGAGGATGGAAGACCCCTCCCTCCCTCCTTCCCTCCCTCCCTCTCTCTCTTTCTCTGTGCAACTCTGACTTTCAAATAGATAAATATATCTTTTAACAAAAAGAAATAAAAAAACAAATTCTAACAATACATTTTAACAAGAAGCACACAAATAAAAGGATAAAAGAGCTTGGAAACAAAGGCAATGAATAAGAGATAAAAAATATGAAACAAAAGAAAATTGGTAAACATTTCAGTAGAATAGGGGAGAAGGACTTTTGAGAAAAAAGTCAAAATGAATAGTTTTTAGAAACCAGACAAAAAATAATAAAGATATAATGAGATTAAACATAATGAATAATAATATAACCTAAAAACACACTAAGCAATAACCGGAGTTAGAGGGAAAAATAAATATTATAGATGAAAGATTTATAATACTCCTCTCAGAATGTATTAGATCAATAAGCACAAATAAAATTGAGTAAGTTCAGTTTTAGGCTCTAGGAAATAGACATAAATATACACAAAGAGAAGTAAGTGTACATTAAGAAAAGGCATTATTTTTAGTCATACATGGAATGCTCCCTCAAATTAAGCATGTATCAATTCACAAAGTAAGCCTTAAAAAGGCATAAAAATTATAAAAGTCACATTCTCTTAAACATTCCACAAGCCTACAAAGTAAACCTTAAGTAAAAAAAAAAATAAATTTATATATATATATATATATAAATTTAAGTACTTGGAAATGAATAGCAGTACAAATACTAAAGTTATTTATTCTTAGAGGAAAATATAGATTTAAACATATCTGAAGGCAAATAAAGGAACATAGAAAACAAATTCAAAAAGTTGAAGACATCTAATGTTTCCAGACCAATTAAAGAAAAGAATAATCAGCTCTCTTACAAATGCTGGTAACAGTGCCTATTGCCACCAATCAGACTAAGAAATCTCAATTCACAGGGCATGAGTTAGAATACTTAGAAGGTTCTTGCCTAAGTAGTGACAATTAATTATCACTACAGTGAACAATGCTCAGGAATATCCCAAGAAATCTTCAAAGTCAGAAACTAAGAGATCAAACTATTTCCAAGTAACTTAAAGGCATCCAGAACATATCTCAGGAATATTTATTGAAATAAAAAAATTCACTCAACTAGGTAAAATTCACAACATCTGGCTTCCAATCAAACTGTGCTAGGCATGAAAAACAGAAAAATGAGTCACATTAGGAGCAAAATCAATAAATTGAACTAGCATAGATTTAGGAATTAGCAAACAAGGTATTATAACAATTTTCTCTAGCACAAAAAAAGTTGAGACATACAAAAAATACACACACACACACACATTTAAGATTTATTTTCTTTATTTGAATGGCAGAGTTGAAAGAGAGCGCGAGAGAGGTTTTCCATCTACTGGTTCACTCTCCAAATGGCCATGACAGCCAAGGCTGGGCGGACTGAAGCCAGGATCTGGGAGCTTCCTCCGGGTCTCTCATGTGGTTGCAGGGGCCCAAGGACCTGTGACATCCCCTGCTGTTTTCCCAGGCATGTTAGAGAGTTGGATAGGAAACAGAGGAGCCGGGACTCGAAGCCACAGCCATATGCGATGCCAGTGTTGCAGGCAGCAGCCTTACCTTCTATGCCACAATGCTGGCCTGGAGAATATTTTTTTTAAAAAAAGACCCAAACTGAACCTCTAGAATTGAAAACTTTAACATCTGAGATGAAAAACATACTAAACAGAATTAATGGCAATTTTCAAATCATAGAAGGAAAGATTAATGAACTTGAAGGCACAGAATTAAAAACCATCCAAAATGAAAAACTGAGAAGGGAAGACAGGATATAGAAAGGAGTATCAGAGAGCTGGGGTACAACTTCAAGCAACAAAGTACACATGTGACTGGAATCCCCAAACTAGAGAATTTAACATTAAAATATCTGAGGAGATAATAATGAAAACTTTTAAAAATTTGATTAAAAATATAAATCCACAGTCCAAAAAGCCCCATGAATTCCAAGTAGCAGAACTATGAATGAATTAACCTAAACCAAAGCATCTTCCTAATAAAAATTACTCAAAATCAGTAGAGTAAAAATCTAAAAACAGCCAAAGCAACAGACACATTCCACAGAGGAACAAAGATAAGAATGATGGCAGATTTATCATCAGAAACAACACAAGTGAGAAGACAGTGGAGCAACATCTTATTTCAAATACTAAAGCAAGCTGTCAACATCCTAATGCAGCAAAAAGTTTTTGAAAAACAAACATGAAATAAAGAACTTTTAGATTTTGTCTCTATGCAAAAAATAATTCATCACCAGCAGACTATGTACAATGTGTTAAAGGAAGTTCTTCAAATAGAAAGACAATAACAGATGAAAATAAGGATCTATACAAAGGAATGAAAGATGCCAAAAATGTTAATTACACTGGTAAATAGACAACATTTTTTCAATTGAAATTTCTTCACAAGAGAATTTACTGACTAGCCAAAAAATAATAGCAATATACCCTGAAGCTTATAAAATATGTAAAAATAAATGCATGACAACAACAGTACAAAAGCTGGAAGAGAAGAAATGGAAGTATAGTATTATAAGGTTCCTATATATGAAGCTGAATAATTCACTTGAAGACAGACTGTAATGAATTAAACATGCATAAATTCTAAAGGAGTGACTAAAATAAAAATCAAAGTTGTAGCTAATAAGCAAATAAGGGACATAAAAACAGATCACAAAAATAATACATAAGGAGGCAGAAAACAGGAAAAGAAAAACAAAGAATGGAGGTGACAAATATAATTCAAATAGCAAGATGATAAATTTACACCTAACCATATCAAGAATCACTTTACATGTACATGGTCTAAAGGGCAGTCACTGGGCCTCACAGTTAAGATGACAATTAGGATGCCCACATCCCATATTGGAGTGCCTAGGTTCAATGTCTGCTTCCATCTCCCAATCTCAGCTTCCTGCCAGTGCAAACTCTGGGATGTGGCAGGCACGGGTCAAGTAGTTGGGTTCCTGCCACTGACAGGGGAGATCTGGATGGGGTTCCTGGCTCAGAAGCATTGAGGGCATTTTGGGAGTAGATCAACAGTTGGCAGTTCTCTGTATTTCTCTCATCTCTCCCTTTGTCTCTGCCTCTCAAATGATTACTTTAAAAATATATAGATGGTGGCCAGCACCATGGCTCAATAGGCTAATCCTCCGCCTTGTGGCGCAGGCACACCGGGTTCTAGTCCCGGTCGGGGCGCCGGATTCTGTCCCAGTTGCTCCTCTTCCAGGCCAGCTCTCTGCTGTGGCCCGGGAGTGCAGTGGAGGATGGCCCAAGTGCTTGGGCCCTGTACCCAATGAGAGACCAGGAGAAGCACCTGGCTCCTGCCTTTGGATCAGCGTGGTGCGCCGGCCACAGTGCACTGGCCGCGGCGGCCATTGGAGGGTGAACCAACGGCAAAGGAAGACCTTTCTCTCTGTCTCTCTCACCGTCCATTCTGCCTGTCCAAAAAAAAAATATATATATATATATATAGATACAGATATAGATAGATGGTCTGAACACCACAAAAAGGAGAGATTTTTGGAGTGAGTGAGTGGTACAGCAATTAAGATTCTGCTTGGGATGCCCAAAAACCCATGTCGGAGTGCTTGGCTTCAAGTCTTATCTCTACTTCCAACCCAGTTTCCTGGTATAGTACACTCTGGGAAGCACCACGTGATGAAGTATTAGGTTCCCTGCCATTCATCTGGGAGACCTGGATTGAGTTCTGGGCTCCTGACTTTGACCTGGTTCAACTTTGGCTCCTGGAGGCACCTGGGTAGTGAACCAGTGGATACAAGGTCTCTTTCTTGCTTTCAAATAAAATGAAAATAAATTTTAAAATATTAGTTTTAGGCTGGCGCTGTGGCTCACTTGGTTAATCCTCCGCCTGCGGCACCGGCATCCCATATGGGCGCTGGGTTCTAGTCCCAGTTGCTCCTCTTCCAGTCCAGCTCTCTGCTGTGGCCCAGGAGGGCAGTGGAGGATGGCCCAAGTGTTTGGGCCCCACACCCGCATGGGAGACCAGGAAGAAGCACCTGGCTCCTGGCTTCAGATCAGCACAGTGCCGGCCGTAGCGGCCAATTGAGGGGTGAACCAATGGAAGGGAGACCTTTGTCTCTGTCTCTCTCTAACTCATCTGTCAAATAAAAAATAAAATATTAGTTTTAAAAACAGGTAGTCAAGTGACAAAACAAAAACAATGCTGTTTACAAGAAACAAAACTTAAATGTGAAAGCAAAAATAGGTTAAAATGGAAGGGTAAAGACATAGAATATTTATATTTATCAAAAGAAAGCTATGGGCTAGTATTTGGCACATCAGTTAAAATGCCATTTTGGACAACAGCATCCCACAACGGGAGTGTCTGACTTTGAGTCCTGGCTCCATTCCTAATTCCAGCTTCCTGCTTGTGCACATCATGGAAGAGCCAGGTGACGATGCAAGGACTTGGATCCCTGCTACCCATTTGAAGATCACACTGAGTTCCTGGCTCCTGACTTTGGACAGGCACAGTCCTAATCCAACCATTCTGGGCATTTTTGAAGTGAACTAGCAGATAAAACATCTCTCTGTCTCCATCCCTCTTTCTAATAAAAAATAAAATAAAATAAATGAAACTAGAGTACAATGTTGAGTAGATTTCAGAGCCAAAAATATCACCAGGGATAAAGAACGATGTTTCATAATGATATTTTTCCAAAGGACATAAAAATCCTAAATATGTAAATACCTAATAACAGAAATTAAAAATAACATGACGCAAAAGCAGACAGAGCTACATGTGAAACAGAAAAATCCACAATTATAGTGTAGGAGTTTAGTACCTCTTTCGACAACAGAAAACTATTAAGAAAATAGAAAGTTTGAGCAATATGATTATCTTAATTTAACTGAAGTTTTATTTTAAAGATTTATTTATTTGAAAGGTAGAGTTACAAGAGACAGAGACAGACAAGGAGGGAGGGAGGGAGACAGACAGACAGACAGACAGACACAGACTTCCACCTGCTGGTTCACTACCCAAATGTCCACAATGCCTGGGGCTGGGCCAGGAAGAAAAACCAGGAAGTTCATCCAGGCTTCCCACATGGGTATAGGGGCCTAAGTACTTGGGCCATCTTTGGTTGCTTTCCCAGGTGCATCAGCAGGGAGCTGGATCAGAAGTGGAGCAGCTGGGACTCTAACAAGAACCCATATGAGATGCTGGCATTGCAGGAGGCAGATTAATCTGCTGCAACACAACTAGGGCTCCCCAACTGACATTTTAAAACAGACACAAGGAACAGAAGACACAATCTCTTCAAGCGCACACAGAACATTTACTCCAATTGAACATATCATGGATCATAAAACAAGTCTAAATAAATCTAAACAGCCACATAGGGGCCAGTGTGGCACAGCAGATTAAGCTGCCCTTTGTGGCACTGGTATCCCATTTTGGAGTGCTGGTACAAGTCCCAGCTGCTTTGTTCCCCATGCAAATCCCTTTTAATGCACCAGGGAAAATAGTGGAAGAGGGTGCAAGCACTTGGACCCCTGCCATCCATGGAAAAGAACCAGATGGAGTTCCTGGGTCCTGGTTTCAGCCTGACCCAGTCCCAACTACCACGGCCATTTGGGGAATGAACTAGCAGATGAAGATCTATTTCTCTCTGTCTCTTGCTCTATCTTTCTGTAACTCTCCCTTTCACATAAGTAATGACTTTTTTTTTTTTTTTTTACATATTTATTTATTTATTTGAGAGGTAGAGCTACAGACAGAGGGAGAAACAGAGAAAGGTCTTCCATCTGTTGGTTCACTCCACAACAGCTGCAATGGCAGGAGCTAAGTTGATCTGGACCCAAGAGCTTCCTCCGAGTCTCCCACATGGGTGCATGGGCCCAAGTACTTCAGCCATTTTCCACTGCTTTCCCAGGCCATAGCAGAGAACTGGATCACAAGAGGAGCAGCCAGAGTATGAACCAGTGCCCATATGGGATGCTGGTGCCACAGGCAGAAGCTTAGCACACTGCACCACAGCTCTGGCCCCAATATTTAAGATTTTTTAAAAAGTTCCCTAAAGCATGTTCTCTAAACAATTTTTTGTAATTAAAATAAAAATAACAGAAAAATTTCTGGAAAATATCCATTTACTTGGAAATTAAATAATTCCATTATAAAAAATATCTATGGGTCAAAACAAATTTCAAGTGAAGAAAAATGAAGAAAATAAAAATTTGAGAGATTCTGCTAAAATGATCCTTGGGACAAATTAATAGCAATAAATATATATTTTAGAAAAGAAATATCTCAAATCAATGACAACAGCTCCTACCTCAACAAACTAGTTAAAAACTGAAAATATAACCCAAAATAAAGAGAGAAAAATATATAGATCAGGGAGTATATCAATGAAATAAAAAAACAGGGAGAAATCAAGACCCAGAAGAAGCTCCTGGCTCCTGGATCTGGATTGGCGCAGCTCTGGCACTTGTGGCCATCTGGGGACTGAACCAGAGGACGGAAGACCTCTCTGTCTCTGTCTCTCCTTCTCTCTCTGTGTAACTATTTCAAATAAATAAATAAATCTTAAAGGACAATAAAAAGAAGAAAGAAAAAAAGAAGAAAAACTCATCCAGAGAAGTGAGAAGGGAATACTGTCTAACTCATTCTTTAAGTCAAGCATTTCCCTAACACATTCAGACAAAGCCAGTACAAGAAAAAAAAGAACCTAGAGACTAATATGCCAATGAATACAGATAAAAAATTTCTAAAGAGAACGTTAATAAATGAGGTTCATAAAAAGATGATACATCATATTGAGGTAAGTTTTCATCCCAGAGATACCAGATTGGTCTAACGTTTGAAAACCTATATAGAAACTGACACAGCTACACATGGGTGAATCTGGAAAATACTACGCTGAACAAAAAAGCCAGACACAGGAAGACGGACACTGGATGATCCCATTCAAATGTTACATGATCCCACTTAAACGAAGGACTTAAAACAGACAAATTTACAGAGATAGAATACACAATAGAGGTAAGAAGGGCTTGGAGGAAGGGGTATAAGGTTTACATTTCATGAATACAAAGTTTCTCTTTGAGATGGTGAAAAGGCCATGAAAATGGACTGAAATAATGTCATACAACACTGTGAATGTACTTATTACCACTGAGTTGTACTGTTAAAAAGGGCTAAGATGGTAACTTTACGTTATATTTCACCACATACAATTTTTAAATTGGGGCTAACACTATGGTGGCTGTTAAAACCACCACCTGCATCCCATATGGGCACTGGTTCCACTCCTGATCCAGCTCTCTGCTATAGCCCAGGAAAGCAGTAGAAGATGGCCCAAGTCCTTGGAGCCGTACACCCATATGGGAGACGTGGAAGAAGCTCCTGGCTTTCGATTAGCTCAACAGACAGAAAAAACACATTTAACAAAAATCTAACACAAATTCCCAATTTTTTAAAAAAGATTTATTTATTTGAAAGTCAGAGTTACACAGAGAGGAGAGGCAGAGAGAGAGAGAGAGAGAGAGGTCCTCCATCTGATGGTTCACTCCCCAATTGGCCGCAACAGCCGGAGCTATGCCAATCCAAATCCAGGAGTCAGGAGCTTCTTCCAGGTCTCCCACATGGGTGCAGAGGACCAAGCACTTGGGCCATCTTCTACTGCTTTCCCAGGCCACAGATGAGAGCTGGATCAGAAGTGAAACAGCCAGGTCTCGAACTGGTGCCCATATGGGATGCCAGTGCCTCAGGCAAGGGCGTTAACCCGCTGTGCCACAACGCCAGCCCCACATTCCTGATTTTAAAAAGAATTTTTTGAGCAAATTAGGGATAGAATGGGACTTCTTTAGTTCGTTAAAGGTCATCTACACAAGATCTATAACCGATATCCTTCTTAATGGCAAAAAGACTGAACACCTTCCCTGTAAGTTCAGAGGATGTTTGTTTCCATCACTCCTATTAAACATTATACTTGAGATTCTATCCAGTGCAGTAAGGCATCCGGATTGTAGCAGAGCAAGTAAAACTTTCATATAGAAGATCTGATGGAACCTATGTAAAGAAGTTAGCTTTGTTGAGTTGGCTAACAATGTAAGAAAGGAGATTAGTATGTAAAAATATATTTTATGTGTAATAAACAACATGGGACAAATAAAAAACAATGTCACTGACAATAAAATTGAGAAGTATGATATGCCTAGGGACAAATCTAATAAAAACATATGAAATTCTTACACAGTGACAACTATATAGAACATCATTAGGAGAAATTAAAGAAGACCAAAATAAATGTTCATTGGTCAATCAGTGCTCCATATTGCTATGATGTTATTCCAAATTTAATCTATACATTCAACAGACTCCCACTCAAAATTTCAGCGTACTTCTTAGGGAAACTATCAAGCTGATTTTTAAGACTTTTATGGAAATGTGTAGGATCTAGAGTACCCAAACCAATTTTGAAGAAAGGAAAATAAAATGTCTACCCCTAAATATTTTCAAAATTTATTATACAGTTCATGAGTATCAAGGTATGGTAGCAGCTTAATGTAAGTAAATAGCTCAGCTACAAGATGAGAGTTCCAAGATAGGACTATACAAAACAGGAACAACTCATTTTTCAACAAAAAGGTATAATCAATTCAGTGAAAAAAACATGGTCTTTTAAGAAACAGTGTTGGAACAACCGAATATTCTATCTATTCCTTAAACTTTATACAAAAATTTACTCAAAATGTACTTTTAACCTAAATAAAAATCTTAAACTCTTTAAGTTCTAGAAGAAAACCTAGGAAAAAAATCTTTGTGAGGTTGGGTGAGGCAAAGATTTTTCACTAATGCACTAAAAGAATGGTAACAAAAAATAGATGATAAAATTGGACTTCACCAAAATTAACACTTTTTGCTTTGAAAGGTGTTGTTAAGATCATGCTAGGAATATGCCATAAACAATAAAAAAAATCTACAAATCACCTATCTGATCAATGACTTGTATCCAATATATAAAAAATTCTAAAAATCAAATAAGAGAACAGGCAATCCTATTAAAAATGAACAAAGTATTTGGGCATTTCATCAAAAACATATACAAATGGTTAGAAAAGTGCTGAACATTGTTAAGTCATTAAGGAAATGTAAATTAAGATTTGGTTTATTTCCATAATGAGATGCCAATACACATCCATTATGATAGATACAATTAAAGAGACTTATCATTTCAGGTTTTTGCAAGGGTAGAGAATAAGCAACTTTCATACAATACTGGCGGCAATGTAAAATAATGCAATCACTTTGGGAAAGTATTTGGGATCTATCTTTAAAATTAATTATATATTAACCACAAAACTAGCCATTTACTCCAGAGTAATTACACAAGAGAAAAAGAGTATACACACCAATACAAAGACTTGCACCTGGATCTTCACAGCAGTTTTATTTGTAATAGTCAAAACCTAGAAACAACATCAACATCCACCAACAGGTCAATGTTTGACAAACCAGAATATCCATTTAATGGTGAAATAGGGACCAATGCTGTGGTGTCAGTTAAGCCTCCACCTGCAGTGCCAGCATCCCATATGGGCGCTGGGTTGAGTCTCAGCTGCTCCTTTTCCAAGCCAACTCCTGGCTAATGTGCTCGGGAAGGCAGCAGAAGATGGCCAAGTCCTTGGGCTCTTGTACCCACCCACATGAGGGGCCCAGAAGAAGCTCCTCACTTTAGATCAGCCCAGCTCTGGCCATTGTAGTCACTTGGAGAATGAACCAGCAGATGGAAGATCTCATTCTCTCCCTCTCTCCCTCTCTCTCTCTTCCTCTCTCCCTCTCCTTTTATGTATCTCTGCCTTTCAAATACATACATCTTTGTTAAAAATGGTGAAATAATTTGTTGTAGTGTGTGAATTAATGGTATAACCAGTACTCAAACAGTACTTTATACTTTTTGTTTCTGTGTGGGTGCAAACTGTTGAAATCTTTACTTAGTATATATTAAAAAAATTTTTTTTTTGACAGGCAAAGTGGACAAGTGAGAGAGAGACAGAGAGAAAGGTCTTCCTTTGCCGTTGGTTCACTCCCCAATGGCCGCTGTGGCCGGCACACCATGCTGATCCGAAGCCAGGAGCCAGGTGCTTCTCCTGGTCTCCCATGCGGGTGCAGGGCCCAAGGACCTGGGCCATCCTCCACTGCACTCCCGGGCCACAGCAGAGAGCTGGCCTGGAAGAGGAGCGACCGGGACAGAATCTGACACCCCAACCAGGACTAGAACCCAGTGTGCTGGCGCTGCAGGCAGAGGATTAGCCTATTGAGCCGCAGCGCCGGCCAGTATACACTAAATTGATCTTTTGTATATAAAGATAATTGAAAATGAATCTTGATGAAGAATGGGATGGGAGAAGGAGTGGGAGATGGGATGGTTGAGGGTGGGAGGGTGGTTATGGGGGGAAAAAGCCACTATAATCCAAAAGCTGTACTTTGGAAATTTATATTTATTAAATAACACTAAAAATGATGAAATAAAGAGCAATGAAAAGAAAAACTGATAAAACATATTTGCTACAACAGTATAGATGAACCTCAAAACAATTCAGCCAAGAGAAATCCATACAAAAAATACAGTTATTGTATTCATGTACATAAAATTATGAAAATACAAACTATTGCTATTTATATTAGCAAAAAGTAGATCTGTAGATCAGAGGTTGCCTGTGGACCAGGATGCTGGAATGGGTGGGAAAGGGGTTATAAGGGTGCAGAAGGAAACTTTTGGGTGTGGTGGAGTGTTTGTTGTTCAGGTTGTGGTGATTGCTCATGGAAGTACATATTTTTTAATATTTTATCAAATTGTACACTTTAAATACACAGTTAAATTTACCATATCAATCATGCTATAATAAAACCTTTAAAATGAAGTTGAGAAAGGAAACAGAGCAACTACATAGATGTAAGGAAGTTGGGATATAATAAAGGTAAGAGGCAAGTGTGTAATGGGGGAAAACTAGAGAAGATTGAAAAAAGCAAAAGTTAGTACTTTGAACAGATACAAAAATAAACCAATCTTCAGCAAGACTGATCATGTACACAAAGGAGAAAAGATTTTAAAAACACAAAATACAAAATGAGAAGAGGAAAATAACCACAGAGATTAAAGGGAAAATATTGTGAACACACTCAATAAAATTGAAAGAACAAAATAAACACTTTGGCATAAGTCAAAAATAGGAAAGTACAATAGAAATTTCAATTGTAATTAAAGAACTACTCATTTCCACAATATACCCCAGGACTAAATGATTTTATAGTTGAGATCTTCCCAACAACCAAAGAGCAAGTAATCCCTACCCTACTTCAGTTTTTCCACAAGGAAAAAACAGAAAACTGTACTATTCAATTTAGAAGTCAGGTACATTTGTGATTCTAAAATATGGTAAGGATAAAACAAGAAAGCAATTTAAAATCCTATTTCTTTTAAGATTATTCACATGTAAATACTAAATAAAATAGAGATGAATGGAAATGTATTATAAGTACATGTATATTCTAATCAAATAGATCTTTAGACTATAGGGATGATTTCACTTCAGAACATTAATTAAAGCAGAAAACTAAAGCAAACAAGAAACTTATAAATTTCTACAAGTGAAAATATATACAGTTAAAAATCTATCATCCATCTCTCTCGCTCTATCTCATGTCTATCTCAATATAGAAATATCTTCAGCTTGGAAATAACTTGGTGACAAAACTACAGAAAAGATTACATATAATGGAAATACATCTAATGTGTTTATTCTAAAATCATAGAACACTGAGCAAAATAATGCTAGATATCCTATTTATTTCAGTAAGAAAGGAAGGAATTAATAACTTAATAGATTAGAAAAGAAAGCAAAGTTCCCTAGGAATAAATCTATTTTAACATGTTGATAGTCTGTAGAAAGTTATAAAATTCTATTGAAGGTAATAAATAAATTGGAAGTACTAAATAAATTGGGAGTATAAAAATTCTATTCAAAGTACTAAATAACCTTATAAATAAATCATACAGGCATTAATTCTCCTTAAATAGATCATTATAATCAATACAATTTCAATTCTACTCCCACTAAGGTAGGTTTTTTTTTTTTTTTTTTGGTGCAGGGTGGGGAGGGATTTGACAATTTGACTCTAGAATTCATTTGAAAAGGAATAGAGTCATAACAATAGCATAACAGAAGAACCAGATGGAGACCTTAGTCTGCCAAACATCAACACTTAAGAAGTTATAATCATGAAGACTGCGTGGTATGTCATGGGGAAACATAAATAAACTACTGTATGAGAATAGTAAGTCCAGAAGACAACCCTGCATAATATGGAAACCCGACACAGCTGGCACTGCAAATAAGTGAAGAAAGGATATACATCCAAAAAGTGGTGCTGGGACAATTGGCTTTCAATATAAACAATATGAAGTTGAATCCTTAGTTCACACTATACATAAATATCAATTCCAGATGGTTTTAAAATTTTGAATGTCCTTAAAACAACCCAACAGAAAGTTAGGTAAAACATCCAATAGAAAATTAAAATATATACACAAAAGACATTAGCAGTCATTTCACAGGGAAAGGAAATATAAATGTCCACACAAAAATAAAAAGATGCTCAACCTCATTTGTTGTCAGAAAAATGCAAATTAAAACCTCAAAAAGATACCACTCCACATTCAGTCATTTGGCAAAAATCAACAAGCCAACAATACCAAGTATTGCTGAAAATGTGAAACAAGGAGAACTCCATTACATGGTAAGTTGGAGTTTAAAATGAAACTACTGCTTTAGAAAACAATATGGCACTAATTAGCAAAGTTGAATTAGCATATTGCCTGCAATCTAGAAATTCTGCTTCTAGGAATATACTCTAGAGAGAAACTCTTGCAAACAGACACCTAGAGTCTTGTAATAGTCTGTTTATAGCAGCACCATTTAGGTTGATAAAATGTAAAAAACAATCCATACATGGATCAATAATTGCCAAATTAAATGTACAAAAATGGAAAGTCTATAAAGGCAGTGACAAAGACTAAGTAATATAAATTGGTGTTTTCAAGAATATTCAACAAAGAAAACACATAGCAGTATGATTCCATTTTTGCTATATCCCTAAACACATGAATGAAATAATATTTTCTATAGAAATATAGAAATCATTTGAACAAACAGGTTTGTGGTTTCCTGTAAGAGGAAAGAGTGAGAGACAGGATGTGGATGGGCACATAAGAAGGTCCTATGGTTCTGGTGATATTCTATTTATTTCGTTTTATTGCAACTTTAGAGGTGGCATGGTATTGTTAGGACCACCACTACTACTAATTCTACTAGTACTACTAGTAGCAACAGGAGTTCAACTAAATTATAATATTTTCCTAGTCTAGTAACATTATCTATTAGTTAAGTGAGCTTCTTATTCTTGCCATAAGTTCTGGCTTAGAGCTCAATTCTCAAAGACGAGTCCATGTAGAGGAGGAGGCAACAAGTGTTTGAGCATTTTGACGTTTCAATTAAAGTTGGGAAATTACCACAAAAGCTGCCATGCCCTATTGACTAGGACACAGAAGAACTCTAAAACCCAAGGCCTTGCACTATTCTGGCTTGCCAAATTCCTGGCAACTACCACAGCCTTCTTTCCCACTGAGCCCAAAGTGGCCTAGAAACACTCAGCATCAGGCTCAAGCACCTACTCCCAGCACTGACAGGAAAAACACATCTCTTTGGAAGCCCTGTTCTTGAGTTTAATATCCTTAGATACATCCTTGCCAACAAGTTCAGGGTTGCCAGTCAGCCCATTCATAAAAGCTTGGAAAATACAATTTTTGGGTCAGGCGATCAACACAGAGAGGAAGACCTGTGGTTTTTGCCTAAGTCTCCTGACCTATACTCACTTGAATTTATGTAATGGAAACAAAACTGTTCTTGTACTAACTAAGCAACTGACTTCCATGTACAATATTTGTTTTGGGCCTGAGGATGCAGTTAGAGTTTAAAAGAGAAAAGTCAAATAGATCAGATTCCTGCATTTTTCTGGCTCAGGTGAATCACAGAGGCCCTTCTCAGTTGTTGAAGTTCTTTACACGTGACATAATCCTCTTAATGGCTAGGGAGGCATGTTTGTTTCTATGAGTCATACTTTACGGAAAGTGGGTGGGAAACATGAAGACCAATTTCCTTGCTTTCCTGTCATTAGTGCAAGTCTATAAAATGGGGACATGTGCTCCCCCTGAAGGAATGAGTAGAGTCTGCAGCCTTTGGTCTAGCCCTCACTAGCTTCTCCTAAGGACAGTTTGAGTCATGGTAAGAGTCTGACATGCATTGATCTACAACCCTCTTACGCACACATATGGCTTCTCTTCTGGGGGTTCTAATCTCAACTGACCATAAAGTGGCTACCAATTCCTTTGCCCCTGTGTGGAGCCAGCTAAGTTCCAAGTCTAGCCTTGGGGGAAGGAGAATACAGGCCTTTGGGGCATTAGGTCTGTACCAAATAATTAAACCTACCACCAGTAAGAAAACCTATGTGCCCACTTGTTATCTTTGCCTTTTTTTTCCTTCAATTGGGTCTGAAGAATATCTATTCAAAGTAAAATGAAAGCTTTCCCTTTGGTTCTGAGTACCAGGTTAAAGTGGAAAATTAGTGTAAATCAATAGGTGCTGCCATAGGCAATAAGTAGAAGAAATAAAAACCTAATGTGGAAGGGTGGGCAGTTAGCCTAGCAGTCAAAATGCCAGACACCCCAAACTGAATACTGGGAATACTCAGTTCCAGTTCCAGTCCCAGTTCTAGCTCCTGACTCCAGCTTCCTGCTAACACAGATCCTAGAAGGCAGTACTGATGGTAAAGTCATTAGTTCTTTCCATCCATGTGAAGACCTGTCTTCCATTCCTGGCAACTGGCTTCATGCAGGTTTAGCCCTAGTCCTGTACTAGGCCAATGCTGGCATACTGTCTGGTAGTGTGCTCCCTCATTCTCTTTCTCTGTTTCTCAAATTTAAAAACAAGGAGCACTGTGAAGATGAAGTGGCAAGCATGACCTCTGAACCAAAGCCTGCATACCACAGCATCTTTGTGTTTAGCACTTACATCCTCCTACCACACCCACCATGCCCAAAAGAAAGCTAAAGGGAATGCTGAAGGAGATCAAGCCAAGGTGAAGGATGAAACACAGAGAAGATCCATACAGTTGTCTGGCAAGCCTGCTCCTTCAACGCTAGAATCTAAGCCCAAAATGGTCCCTGTGAAAAACAGAGAGAAGTTACTCACAGGGAAAAAGGGAAAAGCTGAGGCTGGCAAAGATGGAAAAAATCCTGCAGAAAATGGAGATGATAGGCCGGCGCCGCGGCTCACTAGGCTAATCCTCCGCCTAGCGGCGCCGGCACACCGGGTTCTAGTCCCGGTCGGGGCGCCGGATTCTGTCCCGGTTGCCCCTCTTCCAGGCCAGCTCTCTGCTGTGGCCAGGGAGTGCAGTGGAGGATGGCCCAGGTGCTTGGGCCCTGCACCCCATGGGAGACCAGGAAAAGCACCTGGCTCCTGGCTCCTGCCATCGGATCAGCGCAGTGCGCCGGCCGCAGCGTGCCAGCCGCGGCGGCCATTGGAGGGTGAACCAACGGCAAAGGAAGACCTTTCTCTCTGTCTCTCTCTCTCACTGTCCACTCTGCCTGTCAAAAAAAAAAAAAAAAAAAAAAAAAGGAGATGATAAACCAGACTGGGCGCAAGAAGCTGCAGATGCTGGAGGAAGTATGTATTTTTGGTAACTGTGTACTTCTGATAAATGTACAGTATGAAATATAATATCAGGGCCAGGCCATAGTTGTGGCACAGCAGGTTACGCTGGTACTTGTGAAACCAGCATCTCTAGTAGAGTGCCAGTTAGAATCTCAGCTGCTCTGCTTCTGTTCCAGCTCCCTGCCAAAACACATGAGAAAGTAGTGTATGATGGTTCAAATACTTGAGCCTCTGCACCCATGTATGTTGGAGACCCCAGATGAAGCTCCTGGCTCCTTGCTCTGGCCTGGCCCAGTCCTGACTGTTGTGGTCATTTAGGAGTGAACCAGCAGGTGAAAGCTCGCTCGCGCGCTCGCTCTCTCTCTCTCTCTCTCTCTCTCTCTCTCCCTCTCTCTGTTGCTCTGCCTTTCAAATCTTTTAAAGAGAGAAGTACTGTATGAAGTTTTAGAAAAATGCAGAATTCTGTTTTGCTTTTTTAAAACTATGTTTACTTTTTTTTTTTTAACACTTCATTGTTCTTTCTGGGGAAGGTGCACATGTCATTAAATGAATGTCTCTGAAGCTGGACCAATGTGGGGGAAAACACCTTTCTACTTTTTTTTAAAAAAGATTTTATTTATTTGAGAGGTAGAATTACAGAAAGAAAGAAAGACAGAGACAAAGGTCTTCCATCTGCTGGTTCACTCCTCAAGTAGCCACAATGGCTACAGCTGGCCCAATCCGAAGCCAGGAGCTTCTTCCAGGTCTCTCACATGGTGTGCAGAGGCCCAAGCACTTGGACCACCTTCTACTTCTTTCTCAGGTCATAACAGAGAACTGGATCAGAAGAGCAGCAGCCGGGACACAAACAAGTGCCCACACAGTATGTCAGTGCAGCAAGCTGAAGCTTAGCCTACTGTGACACAGAACCAACCCCTCCCTTCTACTTCTGAGAAACTTCCTCTTGACTGCCAGGAATAGGGACCCTGCCACTGACACACACAGTCACCATAGCACAAATGCCTTGTGGCATGGAAAAACTAACATTCTATATGATGTCCTTTTCCTCCTCCCTGTCTACCTTTAGCATAGACTTAACTCCCTTAAATCCAGAGATCTGTTGAGATCTGACCCCCCAAAGTCTGTAACCAACATGACAAGCAATCTAACAGTGCCAGTATTGAAATGGTGTCCCTCCAAACACCAATGCTTCCTCTGCCAGATTGTGGAGCTTCAGATTGATAATTGGACCACTTTTATTCCATTTCCTGTAAGGGTTGGCTTGCAGGAAAAGTTATTAACCAATAGGCTAAATGTGAAACATCAACCCTCACTCTAAATTTTCCCTATATGGAATACCAAGTAAAGGGGCCAGTGCTGTGGCAGGCTACTGCCTGCAGGGTCAGCATCCGATATGGGTGCCGGTTCGAGTCTTGGCTGCTCCACTTCTGATCCAGCTCTCTGCTACGGCCTGGGAAAACAGTAGGAGATGGCCCAGGTCCTTGCACCCTTGCACCTACATGGGAGACCCAGAGGAAATTCCTGACTCCTGGCTCCTAGCTTCAGATCAGTGCAGTTCTGGCCATTGAGGCCATCTGGGGAGTGAGGCAGCAGATGGAAGACCTCTCACTCTCTGCCTCTCCTTCTCTGTATAACTCTTTCAAATAAATAAAACTTTTTTTTAAAGAATACCCAGATTTCATTTTTTTTAAAGATTTATTTATTTGAGAAGTATAGCTATTGACAGTAAGAGGGGGAGACAGAGAGAAAGGTCTTCTATCCATTGGTTCACTCCCCAGATGACTGCGACGGGTGGATCTGGGCCAATCCAAAGCCAAGAGCTTCTTCTGGGTCTCCAGGGGCCCAAGTACTTGGGCCATCTTTCACTACTTTCCCAGGCCATAGCAAAGAACTGGATTGTAAGAGGAACAGCTGGAACTAGAACCAGCCTTTGCAGGCATATAATTAACCTACTGCACCACAGTGCCAGCCTCTTTACTGGGTTTTACAGTGCCTTCCTGAATTGGTTAGTCCACTGAAGAAGGTAGTTTGAAAGGTGTTTTATACTGTTAATAACTGTCTGCCCATGTCCTACCTAAAATGACTTGATGGCTTAGGAAAAGAATCTCTAATAGAGCTGGATACAGCTTGGCTTGGAAGCCAAAACACTAACATGTAGATCATGTTCAGTACAACACACTAAGGATTATCATATCTAACACTTACTGAGCATTTCCTATGTGCCAGGTACTCATCAGTGCCTTACACAGACTGACTCACTTAATTAGTTAATAACAGTCCTACTAAGTAAGTGTTATATTATGTCTATTTTCTAGATCAAGAATAAAGATATAAAGAAGGTAAGCAGGCACGCAACCACCAAAGGCCTACCTCATCAATTCCTTTTCTAACAGATTAGCAGCTAAGATATGATAGATCTAAAGGATAGAACAATTTATAAAGTTATAACATCCTCTCTTTCATGCACATATTCTTTCTGCAAGTATTAATTCACTGCTTCTCAGGTGCCAAGGACATTTTTAGTTATTGAAATGTGGTAGAAAAAAAAAGAAATTCCTCTCTTCAATAAGTTTACATTTTGCAAGGTTCTTCAGTAATAGGAACCAGGTACTCTTGGAGAAATAATAGGTTAGAAGACCGGGGCACAGAAAATATAAGAGCCTATAATACTTCGTATTGCCAGAAATTCAGGAAGCACTTAAAAGACAAAAGTGTAGATAGCAGGTCAAAAGGACTCAGGAGCCAATATGTAACTATTCCCAATGGTCAGATATGGGATGATTTGAGAAAAAGAAAACAATAAAAAGTTTAATACAGTATTATAACTCAAAGTGTGGTATTAATATGCATGGGTCCATGTCATTACAAATACACTGAATAAATAAACTGGAGAGAGGAGACAATGTTTCTTACAGGGAAATTTCAAGAGTAATCACTTACCATGTGTTGGTGGTACCTGCCTTCCAAGAGTAACTATTACCCTGATTTCTAACAGCCTAGGCTAGTTTTGACTTTTTTTTTTACTTCATATAAATAGAAGTGTAACTGTCTTAGAATGTATTTATTTATTTATTTATTGACAGGCAGAGTGGACAGTGAGAGAGAGAGACAGAGAGAAAGGTCTTCCTTTTGCCATTGGTTCACCCTCCAATGGCCGCCAAAGCCGGTGCACCGCGCTGATCCGATGGCAGGAGCCAGGTATTTCTCCTGGTCTCCCATGGGGTGCAGGGCCCAAGCACTTGGGCCATCCTCCACTGCACTCCCTGGCCACAGCAGAGAGCTGGCCTGGAAGAGGGGCAACCAGGACAGAATCCGGCGCCCCGACCGGGACTAGAACCCGGTGTGCCAGCACCGCAAGGTGGAGGATTAGCCTAGTGAGCCGCGGCGCTGGCCAGAATGTATTTAGATAAGACTACTATTCATTGCGTACAAAGGAGATTCATCAAATGTGAAAAACTGAAGTGGAAGAGTTCCAATTTTTCATTATCACTGGTAGAGTTCATGTAATTTTTCTTTCTTTCTTAAACGACCACAAAAATCTGACATTAGGAGCTGGCATTGTTGTGTAGTGGATAAAGCAGCTGCCTGTGACACTGGCATCCCATAGGGGACCGGTTCCAGTCTCGGCTGCTCCACTTCCAATCCAGCTCCCTGTTATTGTGCCTGGTAAAGCAGTGGAAGATGACCAAGTCCTTGATCCTCTGTACCTGTGTGGGAGACCTGGAAGAAGTTCATGGCTCCTGGCTTCAGACTGGCCCAGCTCCATCCATTGTACCCATTTGGGGAGTGAACCAGCATGTAGAAAATTTCTCTCTTCTCTGTAAGCTCTTTAAAATAAAAATGTCAACTTTTTTTTAAAAAAAATCTCACTTTAGAATTTATTCCCAAAAACACTCAAATCTCCTTTTATTTATAAAACTAATTTTTGTAAAATTGCAAGTTGAAAATGGACTGGTTGTTTATGACCTAAGGAACTTTCAAGTATATATACAAAGACATAATTCAAGGTGACAACGTATCCAAAGAAAATAGATATCACTCTAACATGAAAAAATTGGAGATTACTACTCAGCCTTGTCTGCATTCATTTTTATCCACTTAGTACTGCTACTTCCAAGTGTTTGTTGTGGTCATTCTTGTGGGTAATTTTAAACATCCAATGTAAACTGATCAAAAAGTGAATTTGAGCGTCTTGGGAAATGAGTAGAATTTCATGAAATTAATGAAAGTGATGTTGGAAAACTGTTTTGGGGAGTCTAAGGGGTACTTTTATGTATACTTTTGAAACATATACAAACCCACTAATAAAGAGAACCTGGAAACAGGAAGTCAGTATGGACAGTTTAGACCAGAAACATGTGCCTATCAAAGAATAAGAGGACTCTGGATGATTTCATGAAATTCCAGTGCTTCTGCAAATTATTTATGACTGCAATATGAAAGTCATTATAGAGCAAGGATATTGTTCATGCTATCACACTATCATATTGTTGGCAGGCTAAAGAATACACACTTAAAATTATAACCTAGGGACTGGTATTGTGGTGTGGCAGGTAAGGCCATCGCCTGCAATGTCAGCATCCCACACGGACATTGGTTCGAGTCCCAGATGCTCCACTTCTGATCCAGATCCCTGTTAATATGCTTAGGAGGGCAGCGGAAGATGGCTCAGGTCCTTGGTTCCCTGCTACCCACAAAGGAGACCGGGGCAGGGGGGAGACTTCCAGTTCCTTGCTTTGAAGCAGCTCAGCTCAGGCTGTTGCAGCAATTTGGGGGGTGAGCCAGTAGATGGAAGATCTCTGTCTCCCTTTCTGTAACTCTGCCTTTCAAACAAATCTTTGAAAAAATTATAATGCAAATTTAAATACAAAAATAAGCTAATAACTTTTAACTTAAAAAAAAAAAAAAAAAAACTGGCCGGCGCCGCGGCTCACTAGGCTAATCCTCCACCTAGCGGCGCTGGCACACTGGGTTCTAGTCCCAGTCAGGGAGCCGGATTCTGTCCCAGTTGCCCCTCTTCCAGGCCAGCTCTCTGCTGTGGCCAGGGAGTGCAGTGGAGGATGGCCCAAATACTTGGGCCCTGCACCCCATGGGAGACCAGGATAAGCACCTGGCTCCTGGCTTCGGATCAGCACGGTGTGCCGGCTTCGGCGGCCATTGGATGGTGAACCAATGGCAAAGGAAGACCTTTCTCTCTGTCTCTCTCTCTCTCTCTCTCTCACTGTCCACTCTGCCTGTCAAAACAAAACAAAACAAAACAACTAAGTCCCAATTTAATTACCTCTTTCCCCTACTATTTACTATAACATTTTGGACCCTGGGGTTTTTATATATTATACTCAATTTATGAGAAATTCTTTTTTTCACTATTTTATTTATTTATTTTGACAGGCAGAGTGGACAGTGAAAGAGAGAGAGAGAGAGAGAAAGGTCTTCCTTTGCTGTTGGTTCACCCTACAATGGCCGCCGCGGCTGGCACGCTGTGGCCAGCGCACCGCGCTGATCTGAAGCCGGGAACCAGGTGCTTCTCCTGGTCTCCCATGCGGGTGCAGGGCCCAAGCACTTGGGCCATCCTCCACTGCACTCCCTGGTCATAGCAGAGAGCTGGCCTGGAAGAGGGGCAACCGGGACAGAATCTGGTGCCCCGACTGGGACTAGAACCCAGAGTGCCAGTGCCTCAGGTGGAGAATTAGCCTATTGAGCCACAGCACCGGCCTTTTTTTCACTATAATGATACTATTCTGGAAGCCTCAACTGGGAAATGAGAGACTGACTCCTAGATATGAGAATATTTGGACTTAGCTGAAAAGAAATGAGAGATTCTAGGTTTAGGGAAAGTTCTAAACTAATTGCAATGCAAGGATGAAATCTGGAGTGTGAAGGGAGGGTATAGGGCACAATGTGGCTGAATAGAGACATTCTCATTTCTTGGAAGAAGGGATACTTGGTTTAGAATATGCTGTATACCACCTCTGCTTCAAAGAGGCCTCTAACTTGATTGAAGAACAGAAATTCTAGCCTGGAAAACACATCTTACAACTTAGGAGTGTTAATCAGTGACATATTGGGGTTTACTTTATAAAACTACATTTTTCTAGTTATCCATGCCTGCATATTTAAGATAAATAATGGGTTGTCCTGACATATGTATGTATGTATTATGAAATGATTACCATGATCAAGCTAATTAACATGTCTATTACCAAACACATTTCTTTCTTTCTTTCTTTTTTTTTTTTTTTTTTTGTGGTGAGAGCACTTAACATCTACTCTGTTGGAAAATTTTAGGTACACAATAAATCAACTATAGTCACCATGCTGTAGATTAGGTCCCCGGGACTTACTCGTGTTATAACTGCAAGCCTGAACCCTTTTGCCAACATCTCTCCTTTCCCCAACCCTGCACTGCTAACAGCTGTGAACTATTTTTCTTTCAGAAACTCAGTTGCCAGTGTGACTTGGAATTATGAAAAAGAATCAAAAACAAAGGACTCATTAATTCATTTCAAAATATATCTGGGAGTCTCTCTGACTCCTGCCACAAATATCTACGGCAGGATTTCTGAAAAATCTGTTGTCTGAAATACTTGTTCACCAAGACATTCTATGAGAAAAGGATTCTCTAATCCAATTAGATTGGTAAACAACATAATACTCATTTCTCTGTTCCAGACTCATGGTGTATATTTATATTATGACAGCTCCAAATCAAAATCTCAGGGAAGATGTTTGGCAGAATGGTTATCATCGTAACTCTACATGCTGTAATTGTTCATTTAGAAATTTTGTGTATATACATTTATTTTTTCATCTATGTGTTCAACATATTTGAATAAGTACTCACAGTATACTGTTCATTTAGTTAGATGATGGGCATCTCTGTGGAAATGTAAACTAAAGGTCAATGGTTCAATACTTTCATAGCATTTATAGTCTAATGAGGGAGATAAAGATATCATTCAAATCATCATATTATAAATAACCAACAAATATGATGAATACTACATAAGTGAGATAAAAGACATTGTAGATGCTTATAGAAGAGTTTTATCTAGTCCTGGACAGTGGGGAAGGCTTCACTGTACATTCATATACCAAAATCTACTTTATCTTCTTCTAAGGCTATATTATATATTATATGGATGCATCCATATAACCATTTATTCTAATTTCCTTTGGTGTAATTGTCAGTGTTGTAAACAATGCTACAAAGAAATTTTCGTATTGTCTTAGTTAACTGGATATACCATGCCACTTCCTGGAATCCAACTCTGCACATGCTGTTGTTTAAAATCAATATCTAAAATAAACACCACTTTGTCTACCACTATGAACCCACAAAGCCCTTCTCTTTAGAACACCTGATGTCTTTTTGCTAAATCACTTTTCTGGGTAATCATATATGCCATTTGCTTACTCATGTGGAGCCATGCACAGCTTAACAAGATATATCCTAAGAAATACATCCTTAGGTGATCCTATTATTATGTAAAACATTTAAGAGTACACACACACATACCTATCTTTCAAATATTTGAATGCATGCAGTTGTTTTCATAATGTGCATTTTTATTTATTTGAAAGAGAGGAAGGCTGGGAGATGAGGAGAGAAGGAGAGGGGAAGAGGGAGAGAGGGAGTTTCCATCAACTGATGAGCTCCCCAGATGGACACAAAGGGCAGGGTTGAACCAGGTCAAAGCCAGGAGCTTCATCCAGGTCTCCCACGTGGGTAGCAGGGGCTCAAAATACTTGGGGCCATATTCCACTGCTTTTCCTAGGCCATTAGCAGGAAGCTGGATTGGAAGTGGAGCAGCTGGGATATGAACCAGCACCCATATGGGATGCCAACAGTGCAGGTGGCGGCTTTACCCGCTATGTCACGATGCTGGCCCCCATAGTGTACATTTTCATGAACTTTTTGAAGACCCTATGCACGGATTTAAAATTTTTTTTTGCAGCAAAATGAACTTTGTATTCCATTTTCACAAACATATTTAAGTACATTCACATATATGGTACAGTCTATATGACCCACAGGACCATGATCAACAAAACCTGATATTAAACTAAGCACAGAGAGAATGATGTGCCCAAAACACAAAGTAAATAAGAGATGTATGAGGGGTACCAAGATGGCAGTGCAGCAGCGGGACGCTCTGAGTCGCGCTGGGGGAATTTGGATAGTTAGTGAACAGAGGGGATAAAAGCCGGTGGCAGAATCATGAGAAGTTCGCAGAGTGGTCCAGGAGTCCACCAGAGACTGCTCAGGTCCATGCTGGGGGAGCAAAGAGGAGGGAGACATGGAGGACACTGCAGCGAAGGAGCAGCAGAGGGACTGAGGGAGGAGATTGGCGCTGCCCTCCCCAGTGAACCAGGTGAGAGATCACGAGTCCTTGGAGCTGTGGATAGTGGGGGATGGGGAAGCTTGGTGAACTATGTTAGAAGCTCCAAGCAGAAGGAGAAATTGTAGGGGAACGGTTGGAGAGGCTGGGTATGCTATGGTCCATCTGTGTCTCCCCCAACCCCCAGCTGGACCTACAGCCGGCGGGGAGGAGCCATGTTGATTGTTTACATTTTCTAGTGTAAGCAGGGGCTGCCGCATTTCCCTCCCACGCACACACCCATCAATCATGGGGGCCATCTCACGGCAAGCCCCACACAGGAACAAGAATCACAACATTTCAGAGTGCTTTCCTCCCCACCACACAAGCTGTACAACAAGGAGTAGTCCTAAACAGTGAAAACCACACCTTGTTTCACACACCAGAGAGAAGTGAGCCCCAGTAGGTGGGGCTCTAAAGCCCTGGTACCCGCCTCCATCTTCATCTAGAACTAAAAAGGACTCCAGGAGGCGGGGCTGCGTGCTTCCACTTGCAATGCACAGACACATAGTAGCTCATGACAGAGCGAAATCGCACCACGGGCAGAAAGTCACAATTTAAAAATAAAATCAACCAGAAATGCCAAAGAAGAAAGGAAAAATCCTGAATAAGAATAAGGAAGACTCTATGAACTCACCAAAGGATCAAAACAAATCTTTAATAATGGAGGCTGAAGAAGAGATCGAGGTTATGCCAGAAAGGGAACTCAGAAAATTAATAAATAATTTAGAAGCAGTCAGAAACAAATTCACAATGTAAATGAAAATCACTCTCTGTGGCACAGCTTTAACCCTGGCCTGAAGCACCCAAATCCCATATGGGTGCCGGTTCTAGTCCCGGCTGCTCTTCTTCCAATCCAGCTCTCTGCTATGGCCTGGGAAATCAGCAGAAGATGGCCCAAGTCCTTGGGCCCCTGCACCCACGTGGGAGACCCAGAAGTTCCTGGCTTCGGATCAGCACAGCTCCGGCAATTGGAACTATCTGGGGAGTGAACCAATGGATGGATGACCTCTCTGTCTCTACTTCTCTCTCTGTAACTCTGTCTTTCAAATAAATAAAATAAATCTTTAAAAAGGGAAATCAAAGCACTCTCAAGAAACTGATTTTAAAGAGAAGCCAGAATTAAAGACTAGAAATGAAGAATTCAATAGACCAAATAAAAATGCAGTGGGAAGTCTTAGCAATGGAATAAATGAGACAGAAGAAAGAATATCATAAGTAGAAGACAAACTTCCAGAAATAATACAGTCAGGCCAAATATAAGAAGAAATTAGAAAATTAAAAATCATGGTTGGAGATTTATAAGATTCTATCAAATGACCCAACTTATGGACCCTAGGAATTACAGAAGGTATGGAAAGAGAGGAGGGATTAGAAGGCCTTCTTAATGAAGTAACAGAACTTCCACAGTCTGGAGAAAGAAAGTGACATCCAAGTACAAGAAATACACAGAACTCCCAATAGATGGGACCAGAAAAGAACTTCACCATGACATATTGGAGCAAAACTCACCTCAGTGAAGCACAAAGAACAGATCTTAAAATGTGCAGGAGAAAACTACAGATCATTCAGAGGAAACCCAATTAGATTCATCCCAGATTTCTCAACCCAAACCCTACTGGCAGGGAGACAATGGCAAGACATAATCCAAATCCTTAGAGAAAAAAACTGTCAACCCAGAATACTGCACCATGCAAAACTCATTCATGAATGAAGGAGAAATAAGGATCTTCCACAACAAACAGAAATTGAAAGAATTTGTAACTACTTGCCCAGCCCTACAAAAGATGCCCAAGGATGTGCTACACACAGAAACAGGAACATCACTACAAAAGAGAATGAAGGCAGAAAATGACCCAGCAAAAGTACAAATGAAATCCAAAATACATAAACAGGACTATTTTAGGAAATATGTCAGGGCAAAGACACTACTTAACAACAGTCACACTGAATTTAAGTGTTCTCAACTCACCAGTTAAAAGACACAGACTGGCTGAATAAGTTAAAAAAGAAAACCCATCTATTTGCTGCCTGCAAAAAACATACCTTACCAATAAAGATGCACACAGACTGAAAGTGAAAAGGTAGAAAAAGATATTCCATGCAAACAGAAACCAAAAAAGAGCAAAAGAGATGGTGTGGCTATCCTGATATGAGACAAAATAAACTTTAACACAAAAACTATTAAAAGAGACAAAGAAGGACACTACATAATGGTTAAAGGATCAATTCCACAGGAAGATGTGACTATTATAAATGTATATGCACCTAATTACAGGGAACTTGGCTATTTAAAAGAAATGCTAAGGGATTTAAGGGAGATATATATTCAAGTACAATAGTAACAGGAGCCTTAAGTACCCCACTTTCAGCAATGGACAGATCAACCAGACAGAAAATCAACAAGGAAACAACAGAGTTAACTGACACCACAGACCAAATAGATCTAGCCGATATCTACAGAGCCTTCCACCCAACAGCCAGAGAGTACACATTTTTTTTCTTCAGTGCATGGAACTTTCTTTAGAACTGACCATATGCTAGGCAATAAAGTAAGTCTCAACAAATTAAAAAAAACTGAAATCATACCATGCATCTTTTCAGATGACAATGCAATGAAGCAGGAAATCAACAACTCAAGAATCTCTACATCATATGCAAAGACACGGAGAATGAACAACATGTTTCTGAATGAACAGGGGGTCATAGAAGAAATCAAAATAGAAACAAAAAAATTTCTGGAAACAAATGAAGATGACAATACAACACACCAAAATTTGTGGGATGCGAAAGCATTGTGTTAAGAGCAAAGTTTAAAGGAATTATTGCCTACATCAACAAATTGGAAAGGCACCAAAAAAAAAGATCTATCTATGCAACTCAAGGATCTAGAAAAAGAACAGCAAACCAAACCCAAAACTAGTAGAAGAAAAGAAATAATTAAAATTAGAGAAGAAATCAACAAAATTGAAACCAAAAAACAATACAAAAGATCAGCAAAACGAAGAGCTCATTTTTTGAAAAAAATAAAGTGACACACCATTGGCCCAACTAACTAAAAAAGGAGAGAGAAGACCCAAATCAATAAAATCAGAGATGAAAAAGGAAATGTAATGATAGACACCACAGAAATAAAAGAATCATCAGAAACCACTACAAAGAGCTATATGTCAACAAACTGGGAAAACCTAGAAGAAATGGATAGATTCCTGGATGCATGCAACCTACCTAAATCAAGCCATGAAAACACAGAAAACCTAAACAGACCCATAACCAAGATGGAAACTGTATCAATAATAAAGACCCTCCCAACAAAGAAAAGCCCAGGACCAGATGGCTTCACTGCTGAATTCTACCAGACATTTAAAGAAAAATTTGCTCTAATTCTTCCAAAATTATTCAAAACAATTGAAAGAGAGAGAATCTTCCCAAATTCTTTCTATGCAGCCAATGTCACCTTAATTCCTAAAGCTGAAAATGTTGCAACAGAGAAAAAAAACTAGAAATCAATTTCCCTGATGAACATAGATGCAAAAATCCTCAACAAAATTCTGGCCAATTGAGTCCAACAACACATCAGAAAGATCATTCACCTGGACCAAGTGGGATTTATCCCTGGCATGCACAGATGGTTCAACATTCACAAATCAATCCATGTGATATATCACATTAACATACTGAAGAACAAAAACCAGATGTTTATCTCAATAGATGCAAAGAAAGCATCTGACAAAATACAACACCCTTTCATGATGAAAACTCTAAGCATACTGGGTTTAGAAGAAACATTCCTCAACACAATCAAGGTAATTTATGACAAACTCATATCCAGTATCATACTGAATGGGCAAACATGGAAGCATTCCCACTGAGATCTGGTACCAGACAGGGATGCCACTCTCACCATTGCTATTCAGTATAGAACTGGAAGTTTTAGCTAGAGCCATTAGGCAAGAAAAAGAAATCAGATGGATACAAACTGGGAAGGAGGAAGCCAAACTAGCCCTATTTGCAGATGAGATAATTCTATATATAGGAGATCCAAAACACTCCACTAAGAGATTACTGGAACTCATAGAAGAGTTTGGTAAAGTAGCAGGATATAAAGTCAATACACAAAAATAAACAGCTTTTGTATACACAGACAATACCATGGCTGAGAAAGACAATACACAAAAATAAACAGCTTTTGTATACACAGACAATACCATGGCTAAATAGCCAACCCCATTCACAATAGCTACAAAAAAATCAAATACCTCAGAATAAATTTAAACAAGGATATCGAAGATCTCTACCATGAGAATTACAAAACATTAAAGAAATAGATGAAAAAGTAAAAAAATGGAAAAATCCTAAATGTTCATAGACTGGAAGAATCAATATCATCAGAATGATCCAACATGGGAAGCAGGCCACATAGCAGATTCATAAAATGACAAATGCCCTAAATAGCACTCTGGTCCCAGATTCAGCCCTTAAGGCATTTCAATCTGGCTAAAAAGCCCTGAGAGCATTTCAGGCATAGAAAGCCAGACACTGTAGCAATAAATGACCTACATGAAAGATCTCTGTGACTGAGATCCCAGTGGACAGAAGGGACCATCAAAGAAGGAGGTACCTTTCTCTGAAGGGAGGAGAGAACTTCCACTTTGATTATGGCCTTGTCTAAATAAGGTTGGAGTTTGCAGACTCAAGAGGCTTCCATAGCCTGGAAACTCATGACAAGAGCCTCAGGTGATTACTGACATCATAAATAAGAGTAAAACTGTTAACAACAGGAGTCACTGTGCACTTGCTCCCCATGTAGGAACTCTGTCCTTAATGTGCTGTACTATGAGAATTAATGGTAAAACTAGTCATCAAATAGTACTTTATATATTTTGTGTGTGTGTGTGTGTGTGTGTATGGGTCGGTGGGTGTGTGGGTGCAAACTGTTGAAATCTTTACCTAGTATAGAGTTGATCTTCTGTATATAAAGATAATTAAAAATAAATCTTAATGAAGAATGGGATGGGGAGAGGGAGTAGGAGATGGGATGGTTTGGGGGTGGGAGGCAAGTATGGGGGAAAGAATTGCTATAATCCAAGAGTTGTACTTATGAAATTTATATTTATTAAATAAAAGCTTTTTATAAAACAAGCAAAAAAAGAATCAACATCAAAATGTCCGTTCTCCTGAGCAATTCAGAGATTCAATGTGATACCAATCGAAATATTAAAGAGATTATTCTCAGATATAGAAAAAATGATATTGCAATTCATATGGAGGCACAGGGGACCTCAAATAGTTAAAGCAATCTTGTACAACAAAAACAAAGCTGGAGGCATCAAAATACCAGATTTCAAGACATACTACAAGGCAGTTATAATCAAAACAGCCTGGTATGGTACAAAATCAGACGTATAGACCAATGGAACAGAATAGACACACCAGAAATCAATCCAAATATTTTCAACCAACTTATTTTGACCAAGGAGATAAACCAATCCCTGGAGCAAAGACAGTCTCTTCTACAAATGTTGTTTGTAAAACTGGATTTCCCACACAGAAGTATGAAATAAGACCCCTACCTTACACCTCACATAAAAATGCACTCAACAGGGATTAAAGATCTAAATCTATGACCCAACACCTTCAAATTGGGAACACTGGGGGAAACCCTGCAAGACACTGACACAGGCAAAGAATTCCTGGAAAAGACCCTGGAGGCACAGCCAGTCAAAGCCAAAATAACAAATGGCATTACTTCAATTTGAGAAGCTTCAGTACGGCACAAGAAGTAGGAAAGTGAAGAGGCAACTGACAGAATGGGAGAAATTATTTGCAAACTATGCAACTGATAAAGGATTAATAACCAGAATCTACAAAGAGATCAAGAAACTTGACAACAACAAACAACCCACCCACTTAAGAGATGGGCAAAGAACTTAAAAGACATTTTTCAGAAGAGGAAATCCAAATGGCCAACAGACACATGAAAAAGTGTTCAGGATCACTATCTGTCAGGGAAATGCCAATCAAAACCACAATGAGGTTTCTCCTCACTCTAGTTAGAATGACTCTCACACAGAAATCAACAAACAAATAATGCTGGAGAGGATGTGGGGAAAAAGATACCCTAATCCACTGTTCGTGAGAAGGTAAACTTGTAAAGCCACAATGGAAGACAGTATGTTGATACCTCAAAAATCTCAATGTAGACCTACATATGACCCAGCCTTTCCACTCTTGGGAATTTACCCAATGGAAATGAAATCAGTAAACAAAATACCTATCTGCACCTCCATGTTTATTGTACTTGAATTCACAATACTAAGACATGGAATCAACTTAAATGCCCATCAATTGAGACTAGATAAATTATGGGATATGTATACTATGGAATACTACACAGTAGTAAAAAAATAAAATCTCATAATTTGAAACAAAATGGATCAATCTGGAAAACTTCATACTTGGTGAAATAAGCCAGTCCCAAAGGGACAAATACTGTATGTTCTCCCTGATCTATGAGAACTAATAGCACACCTAAAATAGCTATAGAAGTGGTATTAACACTTTGAGAAATGATCACTTGAACAGTCCTCATCTTGAATGTTGAGGAAGAGTTTGTTTATTTTTTATTTTCTCTTCTTCATACTATATGTTGAACTCTTTACTTAACATAGAGTTAATCATATGTATATAAAGTCAATTGAAAATAGATCTCAGTAAAAAATAATAAGAGGGGGAGAAAGAGAGGGAGAAGGAAGTTTGTAACTGTAAAACTGTATAGTTCTGCATTCAGATAAGTCCTATGGACTTACTTCATTTTTTTAAATTTTTTTTTGACAGGCAGAGTGGACAGTGAGAGAGAGAGAGAGAGACAGAGAGAAAAGTCTTCCTTTTGCTGTTGGTTCACCCTCCAACAGCTGCCACGGCCGGCACGCTGCAGCTGGTGCACTGCACTGATCCGAAGCCAGGAGCCAGGTACTTATCCTGGTCTCTCATGGGGTGCAGGGCCCAAGCACTTGGGCCATCCTCCACTGCACTCCCTGGCCACAGCAGAGAGCTGGCCTGGAAGAGGGGCAACCGGGACAGAATCCGGCGCCTCGACTGGGACTAGAACCCGGTGTGCCAGCGCTGCAGGTGGAGGATTAGCCTATTGAGCCACAGCACCAGCTGGACTTACTTCTAAGGGTACAGTTTAAAACGTGCCATGGGACTCCAAATCCCATTAAAATTGGTGGTAAAAATGCCATCTTAATTGTTAAAGTGATCTTATTAAGTGTTAAAGTAAACATACAGATACGATTAAGTATTAAAGAGGTAATATAAATAGCAACAAGTGCCTGGTCATAATAACAGACAGAATTAAAAAGGAGGGAATGTCCAACATGGGAAGCAGTCATAGAATGACAATCACTTTAAGTAACACTCTGACCTCAGAATCAACCCTTAAGGCATTCAGATGTGGCTGAATAGCCCATGAGAGCATTTCAGGCATGGAAGCCAAGCCATCATGGCAAAAATATACTATTTGAAGAATCTCTGTGATTCACTCTGTGAGTGAGACCCCAGTGGAATTAAGGGGCTATCAAAGAAGGAGGTACTTTTCTCTGAAGGGAAGAGCGAACTTTGACTTTGCTTATGGCCTTGTCTAAATACTAATAGTTTGTGGTCACAAAAGGCATCCATAGCCTTGGCAGCTCATTCCAAGAGCCTCAGGTGATCACTAATGTCATAAATAAAATTGTTAAGTGTTAACAACAGAAGTCACTGTGTACTTACTCCCCAAGCAGGACCTCTGTCCTTAATGAACTGTACTATGAGAATTAACTGCAAAACTTGTTCTCAAACAGTACTTTATGTTGTGTATGTGTGGGCGGGTGCAAACTGCTGAAATATTTACTTAGTACAGAGATGGTCTTCTGTATATAAAGTTAATTAAAAATGAATCTTAATGGAAAATGGGATAGGAGAGGGAGTAGGAGGTGGGGTGGGAGTAGGAGGGTGGGTATGGGGGAAGAACCACTATAGTGCTAAAGTTATACCTATGAGATTTGCATTCATTAAATAAATGCTTTAAAAAAAAGATGTTTGAGACTGCTGCTAGGGTAACACAGCATAGTTTTACAGTGACCCTTTTCAGAAGTCAAAGGAGTATACTCAAAAACCACAATATAGTATAGCAAATGCACCAGTAAATGGAATAATTTATTAGCAAGTATTGCATACTATGTGTAATAATATCTGCTATACTTGTATACATCTACCACTATATTAGGTTTGTTTGCATCAGTATCACCACAAACATATAAGGAATGTGTTGTGTAAGATGTTATGATATGACATCACAAGGAAATAGGAATTTTTCAGCTTTATTATATTTTTATGGGACAAGCATCATTAACCAAAATATTATGTGACACATGAATGTCTTGTTCCAGTTAGACTACATCCTGCAGATGATAAGAGTGTCTCAAAATTTTGTTTGATTTCCATTTCCCTTCTAGGTACATAACAGCGACAACAATCATAGCTACTCTGTAAAAGGCACCAAGAACAAGGAGAGTGGTGTATTTATGTTATCCTGTAAGTCAGAGGTGGCTCAGTGACTCTCAGTTTATAGATCACAATATTCTGGTTCCATGAGTCCTGGAGTCAAAAACAACATGAGCTTGAGTCTCTGCTATAGACATGGTGTCACTGTTAGTTTCTTAAATTTGCTAGACCTCAGTTTTTTCTCTTTAAAGTGAGGTTCATGATGATGCCCCACTCATAGGCTGTTGCAGGAGAGCACATGCCAAGTGCAGCCACAATATAAGCCCATGGAAATAACTGGAATTGAGCCCTATGTGTGTGGCAAAAAAGAGAAATAATTTCATAGTGCAAGCTGTCCTGCTTGCTTCTCCAGACGAGGAGGGTCCACCCCAGAGAGAACACAAGGCGGGAGAAAAAGAACGAGGGCTTCAATCAGATTCTGTTCCCAGGTACCTCTTATGCTTCAGTCTGTTGCCAAAATAAATGTGTTTCTGATGTTAAAAGGTTCACATTCTCTGTACATCAGGTTCCTAAAACATTCAATTACTTCATCATGCACTCAAGGGAAACAGCATGATCTGTTCCAAAGTAGTGAAAAGCCTGGCTAACTTGGGTGTCCTGAGACAGAAAATGGCAGGCCCTTCTATGGTGCCTTCCCAAGATCTGCAAGGCCGGTGATGGCTCTACTCTCTTTTCACCTCACAAGCCATATTTAGTGCCAAATGCTCGCAAAGGATATCACTTCACTGCAGGTAAATAACACAGCAGGGATGCCAAGCATATGTTGTGCTAAGGGCTGATCAACAGTGCAAGGATTTTTTTCCCTGTTATTTTAAGATTTATTTATTTGAAAGACAGAGTTAGAGATAAGGTAGAGCCAGAGAGACACATCTTCTATCCACTGGTTCATACCCCAAATGTCTGCAATGGCTACAGCTGAGTTGATCCAAAGCCGGGAGCTTCTTCCAGGTCTCCCACATGGGTGCAGGGGCCCAAGGACTTGGGTCATCTTCTACTGCTTTCCCAGGCCACAGCAGAGAGCTGGATTCGAAGTGGAGCAGCTGGGACTCATACTGGTGCCCATATCAGATGCCAATGTTGCAGGTCAGGGCTTTAACCTGCTGTGCCACAGTGCTGGCCCCAGTGCAAGAATTTCTTAGGAATAAACTCAAGGTAGGAGTGAGGGGGAAGGGAAGTGGACACCAGCACTGTGGTCTGTCTCTAGCATGCTGAAGGTCCAGATTCTATTTAATTCCCACAGTAAAACCTCACCTCCATAGTCACTCATGACCATGGGTAATATACTCTCAACCCACCCCATAGCTTTTCTCTGTGACATTTACTATATTCAGACTTTCCATGACAGAAAGATCAATTAGCTCACTAGCCCACTCATCTCCCCCAGCACAACTTCTACTTCCCCACTTCTCAGCATGTGCTTGTGTGTGCTTTTTTTTTTTACCCCTAGAGCGCAATGTCTTCTCTCCTCACTAAGCTCAATCTTATCCATGATGGGGACCCATTTCAGATTGTGCCACTAACTTGCCAGTACTTGCAGGAATCTCATCCTGACCCCCACTGAGCAGTGCCCATATTCCAGCATCACTGCCTTTTCCCATCATTTGTTCCACCTCACGTATCAGGGTTCCTCAAGGACAAGGACCACACGCTACTAGTAAATTCATTCATTTACCTACTGGATTTTTTTTTTTTTTTGTCTAAGGCTAAAGATGAAAAACATATCATGTCACTTCTCCTTACCTGGCCTTGTTGGTTCTAGGGAGATATTAAAACTCTCAGAATGTTTTGCAGTTGACTGACTGGGTTTCATTCATTTGTTGAGGAGGGGGAGGGGAAGCACATTTTCTGTGACTGGAAATCTCACAGGTTAGGCATGCAGTGGGAGTACTAGAATAGTAGACTGATCTCTGGCTAGCTTTGAGGGTTAAAACACATTTTGAAAATTTGCAACTTTGTTTTGTGCTTCCTTCTCTGAGAAATGATTGTATTTTGTGGTTGAGGATGCTTTCTTGGATTCCTCTGCTCAGCCTACTTGGAAGTTCAAGGCAGGCAGGTCTAGGGAATTTTGAATATTCTTTCACAGCAAGCTGTATCTAACCCTTAGATGACAGCATTTTTTGTCCTGGAAAATATTTCAATCTACCCATAATTTACAGAACACTTATTCTTCATTCAGTTTCTTATACATTTCATTTATGTAAGCTTTAAGGTTTAACCTCCACAAGAAATTTTCAAGGTAGGTGGTGTCATTCCCATTTTACAGATGCAGAAATTGATATTTAGCAAGTTTTGGTTGCTAGCAAGGCTACACAGCTCAAAGTGGCCAAGGCAGTGTGAGAAGCCCATGCTCATGCTAACTACCTTGAGTCTTAAACAATGGCTTGCCTAAGACCTAACTCTTTGGAAAAGAGTCTCTTAATGCACCAAGGCGGATATCAAGCCCTTGTAATAAATTGTTTCCTTTTTATTGACTTAAAAGAAAATGCAACTGTGAATATTGTACATTAACAGGTTTTACGCATAACTAATAGCTTGATGGGCCACTATGATGTCTAGTATTATTACAGCAAGTATTCATTAGATTGTAAGAATAGGAAAATGTGCTTTATTGCTAGAAAAGATTGAATCCTTCCTAAAAGGTATAGGTAAATATAGAAGATTAATTTGAAAGGTCAGGGTTAACAAGCTCATTAATGGCTGGGTGAAAATTCAGCCCAATCCCTCCTTTTTTCAGCGAATATATCACTTAGCTAAGTGGAGTCCTTCATGGTTAGCCTGGGGCTTTCCTTCTAGCCAAGTCACGGATTCGATGAAGTCTTATGCAACAGGGAATAGCAGCTATGGCTGGGCTACAGAGCCAGGGGTTAAATTCCAGTCTGTTTTTCACTGGCCGGATAACCTTGACTGCATTATGGAACTTCTACATAACTATCTCTTTAATTGAAGGATGTGAAGATTAAAACCTGACATGCCCCTCTTCCCCCAAAAAAGCCCTCACACCCAGAAATGCCAAGAAAATTCCATGAGACAATTCACCTACCACACCTGGTCCAAGCATGTAATAAGTTCACAAAGAATTAATTATTATCTTCTACACTAGATGTTCAAAAACTTTCTCTCTAAAGAGAGTTCAAGTATTTTAGTCTTTGAAGATTAACATCTGGAAGCAACTATTCATATCTGACCCTATAGTGTGAAAGCAACAACAGACAATGTATAAAAACAAATGGGTGTGGCTACGTTTCAATAAAACTTTATTTACATAAGTAGACTTTTGGTCAGGTTTGACCTGTGGGTCACAGTTTGTTGACCCCCTGTTCTAATCTAAACCATGTAGTAATATGCACTGTAATCTGATCATAAGGCCTCCCACAGATGGAAATAATTACAGTGAGGGTTGGTTTATGAAGCAGGCCTAATCTCTGCTTTACACTAGCCTAAGGACCGACTTGGGAGTTGAGTGGTCCCAAATAAGGATTATCATGGGCGGCTTTAAAAACACATATTCTGGGGCCGGCACTGTGGCGTAGCGGGTAAAGCCGCTGCCTGCAGTGCCGGCATCCCATATGGGCACCGATCTGAGTCCCAGATGCTCCACTTCCAGTCGAGCTCTCTGTTATGGCCTGGGAAAGCAGAAGATGGCCCAAGTCTTTGGGCCCTTGCAACCATGTGGGAGACCCAGAAGAAGCTCCTGGCTCCTGGCTTTGGATTGGCTCAGGTCCAGCCATTGCAGCCAACTGGGGAGTGAACCAATGGATGGAAGACCCCTCCCCCCAACCCCTTTCTGCCTCTCCTTCTGTGTGTAACATTGACTTTCAAATAAATAAGTAAATCTTTTAAAACACACACACACACACATATTCCAAGACTCTACTCAAAAAGGTGATGTGTCCAGGAATCTATGTTTTCATGGCAATTCTCATATGCAGAATCTTGCCTCAAATCTTTGGGGGTTAAATGTTGCAACCACACAGAGAAATGTAAATGGGACCTATACACCATATATTTTAAGCTTTTCCTTAAAAGATCTACTAAACAGAAGCTTTACTGCCTTTCCTAGGAATAAGTAGCCATGAGGAACACCTAGAACCCTGAGGTGACCAAAGTATTGTCAGCATTTTTTTTTTTTTTTTTTTTTGAGAAACTGAGAGAGAACAATAAGAGTACTTCCCCAAGCTGCAGGTCCACTCCCCAGACCCCAATACTTACAATGGTTGAGAAGGGGACAGGCCAAAAGCCAGGAAGTGAGAACTTAATCCAGGTCAATCCCTTGGGTGGCAGGAACACAACTACTTGAGCTATCGTCAGTGCCTCCTATGGTCTGCATTATCAAGAAGCTGGAGTCAGGAGCAGGAGCCAGCACTCAAACCCAGGCACACCAATATTGCTAGGCCAAACACCTGACCTGTTTCTTCTTAACAGATCTGAGCTCAACCTTCGTACAAACTAAGCTTTTACCTGAAATCAGAAGCCCCTTGAAGAAATTTCTATATAGGTAAGATGTATTTCAGTTGTATACATGGAACAAGACCATTGCAAATTCCCCATCTAAAAATAATCAAATGAAATTTTAATTTTTCTGTAGTCCCCTGGAAAAAGACTGATTAGACTTTTGACAATGTGCCAACAGCAAAATTGTAGAATTTTTCCTCCATCCATAAGTTTTTTACAAACCACATCTTTTTCCTAAGCCTTCTTGCCCAATTATTGGTGGACACTTTGTTTTAAATTATGCTCACTCATTTTTTTGCTCTTTACTTGTGATGCTAAAGTAAATGTTTCTGTTATCCAGTTTACTGCTTTATATATTAAATTGTAAGTAAATGTTTAACATATAAAGTTGGTTAAGTAGGATGTGGCTTTGCTACTGGGGATGGCTAGAGTCAAGGTTCAAACTGCTACCCAAATGCAAATAAGGAGGGTGTGGCCCAGATCCTTACCATTGAGCTTAAAACTGGAATAATATCACCATCATCTTGGATTAGTCGGGTGACACAAAGCAAGAGGATTTTCTCTTCCATTTTTGAGGTCTGTAAGTATTAAAGGATCACTTGGATGCTTCTCTCTATTGTTGTGCAACTGCAGAACAATCCACGACTGAGTATAAATAAGATTTTTTTAATTTATAGGATTTAACGTCTTAAAATTTATTTTAAAATCTTAGATCAAAACAATTCTTTCTGGCTCAAGTGAGTTCTTTGCGGACAAGAATGACATTAACTGACCTACAAACTGCTTAGCTTTACGATTTTAATGGAGCAAAGAAAACTGATTTATTAATAAAGTATATTGTTGAAAGAGAATCTTTGTGGAATTTCAGACTGTACAACACATCCATTTTTATTGGCTTCATTTTGTTATGCTTTCAGGGCTATTTATAATGTTATTCCACTGAAAATTCCTTTCCATATTGTCATTTGTCTTCCATCTCCAGAAAGCTTCCCATCCAAATTAGAAAAAAAAAAAAAATCAGTCTTTCTTTTTTCTACACCTCCTTAAAATCAATTGGAAGTGGCATCTCCTGGGAATGGGTCCATCTCTTATCCATGTCTGAAGTTTCCCTCCTCCCAGCAGGGAAAGAAAACGGAACTTGCTCTCAAAGATCTGGCGTCAGGAAGTCAACCTCAGGCAAATGCTCCCATTCTGTTACTCAGAAGGTGATCTGCTTTAACATTCCCTTCTTTTAACAAAAGCCATGTGAGACTCAGAGCCATCTTCATCTTATGCAGCTGCACAAAGTCCCTAAGCTTAGAAGGGCCTTCATTTGGTTTAGTGCTCCATTGTTGCCACCCTAAAAGGATTAATAATCTTTGAATGAGAGGTCCATGTTTTCATTGTGCACTGGCTCCTAGAAATTATGTACCTGGTCTTGATGATAGTCAACATGAATATTTTCCACTAAGTAATTTCTTTCCTTATAGCAACAAAGAGAGACACAACAAAATGTCAAGGATTTCCTGAGTTCTTACTATGAGCCAGGTTCTATGCTTAGCATCTATGTTGTCATGTTTATCTCTAATCTCTGTAGATACTATTATTGCTCCAAGTTACAGACAGAGAAAGTGTTGTATAAGAAGAGTTAACATGTTCCAGGTCACAGAGCTACTGAGGGATGAAGCTGGTTTTTTAACTGGCTATTTCCAAAGGCTATCTCATGGTTCATTCTCAGTTCTCACTTTGTAACCAATGGTTCAAATATTTAAGTAAACTCAAGTTCAGCTACCGTCTCCACACAGATGATCTGGATCTAGGAGACAAAGCTGACAGAAATTCTCCCTCTCAACATGATCCCCTTTCTCCTCATTTCTATGTTTGGTGGCACCTTCAGGCTGAAGACCATTGTTTCTTCCACAAAAATCCTTGACTTTTGTTATTCTGTATTTACAACATCATGGAAAGACCACCAAAAACAGTGCATTTGATAACGCTTTGTTTTTCTCTGCCCCATGTGCATTTCCATTTCCTCTCATAGCTCATTAACTCTTTGGTTGGCTGCTCCTTTCTACTCTATGTCCTTGTTACTCCAGTGGACTTCTCCATCCCAGTTCCAGGCAATATCTTCCAGGCTTTGGATATAACCATCTTAAATGGTTTTATGATTGATTTATTCAAGGATGGGAAATCTGTGGGAATTACTAAGAGAGAAGTTTTTTTCTGTTTTGTTGTCTTATTCTATTTTGTGCTAAGTTTGAAAACGTAAACTAGGAACTCCTTAAACCTTCAAATTCAATCAGAGCCAAGAGAAGAAATATTTCTGATGTACTTGAACCCTTGATCTGTTCAGATTTACTCTAGACAACTTGATTTCATGACCCAAGAAAACTCCCTTTTAGCTTACGTCACTTAAAGTTGAATTTCTGTCACTTAACTAAACGAGTCTTGGCTAACATAAATAACAACTACACTTGTCAAACAACAAACTTCCCAACATTAATGTGGAGGGCTAGCGAAACCAGTAAACATTCACTTTCTCTTCACTTGGCTTTCCGTTTTGATTAGATGGGGTGATACATTCTTTTGTGTTAAAAGGCCAAAACACTTCAAAATGCAAACAATCTCAAACTCACACAAAATGTACTAAGCAATCTTTTTTCCCCTTTTTTAATTTTCTTATAACTAAATATGTCCTGTTATTTGTCTCTAATGTTAGTGTTGTTTTAGCAGCCCTAATCTGAACATCTAAAATCCAGAATGCTTTGAAATCTGACACTTCTGGTTCCAAGCGTTTCAGATAAGGATACTTGACCTGTACACATTTTGTATTTTAGAATATTTTAGAACATATTTTAGAAGAATAAGGTCTAAACTTTCATGAGTCACAGTTTTCCCAGTGCCTGAGAGGGTCCTGCCCTACTGTTAGTTATAAAATGCAATTTGTCTAATGAAGGCCTCTCAGAATTTTCTTTCTATAGCCAAAGTAGAAACATTGTCATATATGGACTGAGCCAGTTGTCCAGTTAGACAGAAATCTGCATCCAGACTACAAAAATGATAGCCTCTTTCATCTTTCTAAACTGAATGACTGAACACTCAAGGACTGAAATTGTTAGTATCATTGGGAGAGAAGAGGTAAAACAAAGTTACAAGATTTTTTTCTGCATTTCAGAGCTATCAGAAGAGCCCTTGCCCTTGGTACTTCATTTTTTAGACTCTGTCAAACAGAGATTCTATTTGCAAAGTAAATATGGAAAAAAATCTAAATCTAGGCAGTGCGTTTGGCTTTGACAGAGCTGCAGTGAACAAACTTTTGTGCATGTGTCATTTTGGTAACTTCACATGTATTTTCATACAGGTCATACAGCTAACTTTGTCAGCCCCTGGAATAAAAGAGGGGAACTTTACTCTCTTCATTGGCTAAGTGCAGCACTGGCAGCCATCCAATGAGTGCAGGGTGTGTTCACTATCAGCTGGATTAGTTTTTGCTTTGGGGTAGCTACACATTAGTTGCCTATATGTTTAAACCTGGATGAAGACAGTCCATTCTTCACTTCAGTGTACAGATCTGAGTCATTTAAAGAGAAATGGCATTCTCCTAGTTATTACCAGGAAACAGTGGGTCACTTTATGCCCCATGCATCCTTCCCATCAAAATTGATGCTTGCAATGGTTACAGTGTGGCCCCTCCCCCCACAAAAAATTTTCATCATTGGAAACCTAATACCCAAAGTCACAGGTTAATGGTACTGGGAGGTGGGACCCTCAGGAAGTAACTGGGTCATGATGGTTCTGCCCTAATGAATGGATTAATGGGTTATTGAGGGAGTATCTTTATTATAAAAGCAAGCTCTTTTTAGCATGCCTACGAGAACTCACTATGTAATCCTGTCTGCTCTGTAACAATGCAGCAAGAAGGCCCATGCTGACACCATACTCTTGGACTTCCGGTCTCCTCAACTTTAACCTAAATAAATCTGTTTTCTTTACAAATTACCCTGTCTCAGATAATGTATTACTGCAACACCAAGTGACTGAGACAATGATCTGTAATGAGCGATCCCCACAATACTAAACTATAGGTCTGAGCTTGAAACTTCCCTTGTGTTACCTAATCTGTTGTGTCCTTGGCCATTTAGTACCTTGACTCTCTCAATCTTCCCTACTAGAAAATAAAGATAAAATTTCACATCAATGTAGCTGAGAGTTAGATTAGAGATAATGCATTTAAGCATAGTTTGGATACATAGGAAATGCTCAATATACTCTCCTTCTGTCACATCCGTTGGATGTCTATCAACCACTTTGGGACTCATTCCAATGCCCAGGTTCTGGTGAAAGTGGAAGAGCATGGTTTTGACATTCGGAAAATGTGGATTTGAATCATAGTAGCACTTCATGGGCAGAGTTGGAAGATTCAGCAATTAAAAATACAAGACACCCTGTTAAAATTGAATTTCAGATAATCTACAAATACTTTCTTTAGAATAACTTTATACCATGCAATATTTGAGACATACTTAAACTAAAAAATCATCATTTATCTAAAATATAATTTAAACAAGGGGTCTTCTATTTTATATGGGAACCTTACACATAAAAACTAACATCTTCTTCAAGTTACTTAATATTTTCAATTTTATCATCTGTAAGGATTATATGGACAGCAATTATACAACTATATGCCACAGTTTTAAAATTATTTTACCTTCACAGAAAATTTATGAGCTACTTTTGTTCATTCTATTTTGCAGTTGTAACACTAAGACCCAGGGAGTTTCAGTAACTTATCCATGTTCACAAAAATAACAAATAATTGAATGAGGTTTTAAAGGTAGCCTGTGTCCTAATGCTTCCATAAATACAATGATACATTTACCAGATGCTGAATCCATACGGAAAAAAAAAAGCAGATAATATACATTGGTGTAATCCTAATAAACCTGAGGCTTCCACATAGCTCAATCTCACGGAGGAAAGTTTGAAAATACACAGTTCAATTGCCAAAAAGAACTTTTAACTGTTCCATTAAAGTATGCCCAAATATTTGAACAACACTTATCAAAATTCTCCTCTTCCCTTTCCCACTACTTCACTCATTCGCTGTGATGCCTCCAAGGCTTCTCTCCTCAACATTTCCTGGAAAAAATTCTCTATCCCTAGCCTGTGACTTATTTTCCCTCTCTGTCTTCTCTTTCTCAGCCTTTTATTATGTAGATTTCCTTGGCCTGTCTCCTGAAAGAAAAGAATCCATATTCTTTAGAAGAAAGAAGGAAAAAAATCGGACTGGCAATTTCAAAATCCCCTTTGGCAGGCTTGGGGAGTTGCTCAAGTTTATGTATATTTCCATGTTAATAATTTTTTGTTCTTTTACACTAGGCACTTATTAAATGTTAATTTCTTTCTGCCTCTCCTTTACTTACTCATATTTTCCCCACTATTATTGGAGATTTCCTCTATGGCTACACCTCAGTATTTCATGCATGGTCTGAAAGGCACCTGAGGTTCTTGGAAACAGACAAGGAGTAAGTTCCCTGAGTATTGCCTGAGATTACTGGGTTAGCCTGATGAGAAGAAAAAAGGCCCAAAAAATAAAGACACTCCCCACAGATCTCAAGAAAATGTGTTCCCAGGAAACCAAGAGGCAACAGAGAAACAAAGAGAAAATATGATCCAAGAAAATGCTCTTCTTGAGTAGGAAGCCTTTGCAATCCCAGGTGGTCTGCATTGTTTGTTTCTAATTGCTGTTGGGTTATTCTAAATGATAGAAGGATGGATATCTAAGGAAACTATTGGTAGCCAAGTGACCAATGCCATCTTCTTAACAACTGTTCAGTAACAAGGCCAATATTTGAAGATATTAGCTCGGCTTTATTCACTCAGAGCTCTGAGTACAGAGCACTCTGTGGCATGAACTTTTATTTCTTGCTTTCAATGCTCCAAAGAAGTTTCCAATTCAGGTCTTGATTACTGTATGATTTTTAGATTGTATTATTTATAAAAATAAGACACATACTTGTTTGTCGAAGAAAACACTAATTTGGTCTCACATAATTTCTTTCATACACTAGAACTTTATATCACTTCATTAATTTTTGCCATTAGAAGTATTTCTTTGGGGCCAGCATTGTGCTGTAGCTGGTAAAGCTGCTGCCTGCAATGCTGGCAACCCATGAGGGCTGGTTTGCATCTTGGCTGTTCCACTTCCAATCCAGCTCCCTGCTAATGCACCTGGAAAGCAGCAGAGGATGGGCCAAGTACTGGAGGCCCTGCCACCCACATGGAAGATCTGGATGAAGCTCTTGGCTCTTTGCTTCAGTTTGACCCAGTGCTGACTGTTGTGGCCATTTGGGAAGTGAATCTGTGGATGGAAGATCTTTCAGAGTCTTCCTCTCTTTGTAACTCTGCTTTTCAAAGTAAATAGATTTTCTTTAAAAAAACAAATATTTCTGGCCAGTGCCATGGCTCACTTAGCTAATCCTCCGCCTGTGGCACTGGCACCTCGGGTTCTAGTCCTGGTTGGGGCACCTTAGTCTGTCCTGGTTGCTCCTTTTCCAGTCCAGCTGTGGCCCGGGAAGGCAGCGGAGGATGGCACAAGTGCTTGGGTCCCTGCACCCACATGGGAGACCAGGAGGAAGCACCCGGCTCCTGGCTTCAGATCAGCACAGCGCTGGCCATAGCGGCCATTAGGGGAGTGAACCAACGGAAGGAAGACCTTTCTCTGTCTCTGTCTATAACTCTACCTGTCAAATAAAAAAAAAAAATTTCTCCTGATGTATGGAGATCACATTCAACACATTTCCTTAACACATGAGAAATAATAGTACCAGAGCAAAGGTGTTTCATATAGCTCATTATTTCACTTCATTCTCACAACTCACTTCAGGGTTGTTCTGCTCTTATTATTATGCAGTTACGGAAATCCTACCTTAGAGAAGTCAAAAACTTGCCCAAGATATCAGCTAAAAATTCCATACTGATAGAATTGAGAGGAGGGCCTTGGGCTTTGTGGCTACACAGCCTATGCTTTGGTATAATGTAGAGCATGACTCAAAACATGTGATAGAAGATTTGGATAAGGAGGCTTCCAAGATGGCAGAGTAGGGAAGGAGATTACTGCTCTAGTCCAGGAGAATATAGTTTTTAAAAAAGTGGAGAGAATTCAGTCTCAGGGAAGAGTGAAAGAGAAAATGGCAAAAGAAACTCTACACAAATTATAGGGACACAGTGGACCTACCCATAACTTCTGCACCAGCATTGGAGAATGAGGTGAGACCAGAGTATAGCAGCCCAAGCCACTGGCAACAAAGCTTCAGGAAGAACCTGGAGGGAACTCAGGCAGCTTGTAGCCCCATGGAGGATAGTGTACCTGCCAAACTAGAGGAGATAAAAAAAAAGAGGGACACATTTCTCTCTCCCCAGTCATCCTGCAACAGTGTCCTGTAACAAGCCAATACAGCAGGTAGCATTTTGGACACATGGAACAGCTGCACCAGCTCATGTCCGTGCCCAGCAAACAGCTGAGTAGATTGCGGACTCTGGTGGGGAGAACTAACAGGGAGCTAGGTGCTTGCAACTTTGAGAGGCTTCTGTGTTGGGACTGTGAAACAACTGAGGCCATGCTGGGAGGACTCATGGTGTTTCTGGGATTTTGGGCAGTCACTGGGGAGACTCCATATGTTCAGGGCTTTCTGGTTACCTGGTGAGGGACATTGCTGGGGAATCTGAGCTTACACTGAGGACTGTACAGATCCTTTGTGTGGTTCTTGTGGCAGAGCAGATGAATATTCTAGCCACTGGGGCTAGTGCCCAGGCACTGGTCTCCTTTGAGGAGAGGAGATCAGCTGATTAAAATAAAACTCCCCTCTGATTAAAAAAAAAAAGATTTACTATGCCAAATCTGGGTGAGTAACCTTAGACACACCTTTCACCCAGAAGAACTGAAGAGTTCCCTGGCCACACCCACTAGAAACAAATAGATATTCACTGAAAACAGAAACTCTACTTATCTATAGAGTCATAGTACGAAGATAAAAGCTGCCACAGTGGAAAAAACAAAGAAGAAACCAACAAGTATCTCCACAAATGCCAAATAACAAATGCACCAATTAAAGAATCAAGAATAAAGACAACATGACACCCCCAAACACAACACTTCAATACTAGATTGTGAGGATGAGACTGAAGAAATGTCAGAAATGGAATTTTAAAAATTGATCATAAGATTATACATAAGTAATCAGAAGCAAATGCATGAACTACTGAAATTCGTACATGACTGTAAAGAAAATTTCTCCCACAAAATTGAGATCTTAAAGAGAAGTCAAAATGAAATGAAGAATTTAACAAAATAAACAGAATAAAAATGAAGTGGAAAACATTAACAACAGAATTGGTGAAGCAGAAAGAACATGCGACTTAGAAAAAAAACCACAGGAAATTATATAGTCAGACCAAAAACATGAAGAGGAAATTAGAAAACTAAAATACACTGTTGGGAATCTACAGGATACTACTACCAAATGACCCAAAATACAGGTTCTAGGAATTCCTGAAGGCATGGAAAGGAAGGATTAGAAAGCCTTTTTAGTGAAATAGTAACAAAAAATTTCCCTAATTTGGAGAAAGAACGGGACATCCAAATACAGGAAGCACATAGAACCACTAATAAACATGATCAGAAAAGATCTTCACCATCACATTGTAATCAAACTTACCACAGTAAAACAAAGAAAGATTCTAAAATGCATCAGAGAAACACCAGATTAATTTCAGAGAATCTCCAATTAATCTGACAACTGACTTCTCATCAGAAACCTTACAGGCTAGAAGAGAATGGCAAGATATGTTCCAACTTTTAAGAGAAAAGAACTGTGAACCCAGAATACAATACCCTGCAAAGCTCTTATTTATGAAGAAGGTGAAAAAAGCAACTTCCATAACAAACAGAAATTGAAAGAATTTGTCCCCACCCATCCAGCCCCACACACAGAAACACAGAAACACGGCCATCAATACGAAAAGAGAGTAAAGGAAGAAAATCTCCCACTAAAAGTACAAAGCAAGTCCAAAGTAAAAAATAGGAATATTTTTGGAAAAATGGCAGGGTAAAGTTGTTATTTATCAAGTCACCTTGAATGTAAATGACCTCAACTCTCCAGTTAAAAGACACAGACTGGCTGAATGGATTAGAAAACAAAACCCATCTATTTGCTGCCTACAAGGCGCATCTCACCAACAAAGATGTATGCAGACTGAAAGTGAAAAGATGGAAAAAGATATTCCATGCCAACAGAAACCAAAAAAGAGCTGGTGTAGCCATCCTAATATCAAATAAAATAGACTTTAACACAAAAACAGTTAACAGAGACAAAGAAGGGCACCATATAATGGTTAAAAGATCAATTCAAAAGGAAGATGTCACTATTATAAATGTATATGCACCTAATTACAGGGCACTGGGTTATTTGAAAGAAATGTTAAGGGAGACATAGCCTCAAATACGATAGTAATGGGGGACTTCATTACCCCACTTTCAGCAATGGACAGATCAACCAGATAGAAAAGTCAGCAAAGAAACAACAGATCTCATCGACACTATAGACCAAATGGACCTAAGTCTATCTACAGAACTTTTCATCCTACAATAGCAGAATACACATTCTTCTCCCCAGTGCCTGGAACTTTCTCTAGGATTGACCACATACTAGGCCATAAAGCCAGTCTCAGCAAATTAAAAAAAAAAAAAAATGGAAATCATACCATGTACCTTCTAGGACCAAAATGGAATGAAGCAGGAAATCATCAACTCAGTTATCTCTAGAACATATGCAAACACATTGAGACTAAACAACATGCTCCTGAACTAACAGTAGGTCACTGAATAAATAAAAAATTAAATAAAATATTTCTGGAAACAAATGAAGATGACAATACAATATATCAAAACAATGGGATACAACAAAAGCAGTGTTAAGAGGAAAGTTTATAGCAATAGCTGCCTACATCAAGAAATTGGAAAGGCACCAAATAAATGAGCTATCAATGCATCTCAAATATCAAGAAAAATATCAAACCAAACCTAAAATGAGTAGGAGAAAAATACTTAAAATTAGAGAAGAAATCAACAAAATTGAAACAAAAAAATACAAAAGATCAGCAAAACAAAGTGATGATTTTTAGAAAAATAAACAAAATTAACACACTATTGGCCCAAAGCTAAAAAAAGGAGAGAGAAGACCCAAATCAATAAAATTTGAGATGAAAAAAGGAAATTAACAGACACCACAGAAATGAAAAGAATCATCAGCAATTACTACAAAGAGCTGAATGCCAGCAAACTGGGAAACCTAGAAGAAATGGATAGATTCCTGGACACATACAACCTACCTAAATTGAGCCATGAAGACACAGAAAACCTAAACAGACCCATAACCAAGACAGAAAATATATCAGTTATAAAGACCCTTCCAACAAAGAAAAGCCCAAGACCAGATGGCTTCACTGCTGAATTCTATCACACATTTAAAGAACTCCAATTCTTCTCAAATTATTTTAAATAACTGAAAAGGAGGGAATCCTCTCAAATTCTTTATATGAAGCCAATATCACTTTAATTCTGAAAGCTGAAAAAGATGCAGCAGAGAAAGAGAACCACAGACCAGTTTCCCTGATGAACACATATGAAAAAAATCCTCAACAAAATTCTAACCAATTGAATCCAACAACACATCAGAACAATCATCCATCCACGGCAAGTGGGATTTATCCGTGGTGTGCAGGGATGGTCCAACATTCACAAATCAATCAGTGTGATACATCACATTAACAAACTGAACAAAAACCATATGATTATCTCAATAGATGCAGAGAAACCCTTTGGTAGAATACAGCATCCTTTCATGATGAACACTCTAAGCAATTGGGTACAGAAGGAACATTCCTCAACACAATCAAGGTAATTTATGACAAACCCACGGCAAGTATCCTATTGAATATGGAAAAGGTGGAAGCATTCACACCGAGATCCGGGACTAGGCAAGGACACCCACACTCACCACTGATATTCTATATATATATAGATAGATAGATATTCTATATATATATATTCTATATCAGACTATAGTCCTGGAAGTTTTAGAGCTAGTAGGCAAAAAAGGAAATCAAATGGATACAAATTGGGAAGGAGGAAGTTAACCTATCTCCATTTGCAGATGACATGATTCTATAGAAGATCCAAAAGAACTCCACTAAGAGACTTTTGGAACTCATAGACGAGATTGGTAAAATAGCAGGACATAAAATCAATACACAAAAAACAACAGCCTTTGTATACACAATGCCAAGGCTGAGAATGAACTTCTAAGATCAACATTTACAACAGCCACAAAAAAAATCAAATACCTTGGAATAAATTTAACCAAGGATGTCCAAGATCTCTATGATATTTATAGAACATTGAAGAAAGAAATAGAAGATACAAAAAAAGGGAAAATCTTCCATGTTCATGGATTAGAAAAATCAATCTCATCAAAATGTCCATTCTTCCAAAAGTAATTTACAGATTCAATGTGATATCAAAATACTAAAGACATTCTTTTTAGATATAGAAACAATGATGTTGAAATTCATATGGAAACACAGGAGATCTTGAATAGCTAAAGCAATCTTATTCAACTAAAATAAAGCCAGAGGCATCACAATACCAGATTTTAAGACATACTACAAAGCAGTTATAAATGAAACTGCCTGGTACTGGTACAAAAATATATGTACAGATGAATGAAACAGAATACACACACCAGAAATCAATCCAAACATCTACAACCAACTTATGCTTGACCAAGGAGCTAAAACCAGTCCTTGGAACAAGGACAGTTTCTTCAACAAATGATGCATTGAAAACTGGATTTCCACACGCAGAAGTATGAACCAGATGTCTACGTTACACCTTACACAAAAAGGCACTCAACAGGGATTAAAGGACTAAATCTATGACCCGACACCATCAAATTATTAGAAAACATTGGGAAAACCCTGTAAGACGTTGGCGTAGGCAAAGGCTTCTTAGAAAAGACCCTAGAGACACAAGCAATCAAAGCCAAAATTAACAAATGGAATTACATCAAACTGAGAAGTTTCTGTACTGTAAAGTAACACTCAGGAAAGTGAAGAGGCAACCAAGAGAATGGGAGAAACTTATAAAGGATTAATAACCAAAATATACAAAGAGAACAAGAAACTCCATAACAACAAAACAAACAACCCAGTGAAGAAATGGGCAAAGGACTTAAACATTTTTCAGAAGAAGAAATCCAAATGGCCAACAGACACATGAAAAAATGTTCAGGATCACTAGCTGTCAGAGAAATGCAAATCAGAACTGCAATGAGTTTCCACCTCACCCCAGTCAGAATGGCTTTCATACAGAAATCAACAAACAGGGGCTGGTGCTGTGGCACAGGTTAATCTTCCACTTGTGGTGCCAGCATCCCATATGGGTGCTGGTTCTAGTCCCAGCTGCTCCTCTTCAAATCCAGTTCTCTGCTGTGGCCTGTGAAAGCAGTAGAAGATGGCCCAAGTCCATAGGCCCCTGTACCCACATGGGAGATCCCAAAGAAGTACCTGGCTCCTGCCTTCAGATTGGTCCAGCTCTGACGGTTGCACCCATTTGAGGGGGAACCAACAGATGGAAGACCTTTCTCTCCATCTCTCCCTCTGTCTGTAACTCTACCTCTCAAATAAATAAAATCTTTAAAAAATATATAAAGAACAATCATTTTAAAAAATCAACAAACAACAAATGCTGGCGAGGATGTGGGGAAAAAGGTATCCTAATGCACTGTTGGTGAGAATGTAAACTACAAAGCCACTAAGGAAGATAGTATAGAGCTACCTCATACATCTGAATATAGACCTTCCATATGACCCAGCCATCTCATTCCTGGGAATTGACCCAAGGGAACTGAAATCAGTAAACAAAAGAGTTATCTGCACCTCCAATGTTTATTACAGCTCAATTCTAAGACATGGACTCAATCTAAATGCCCATGAACCAAAGAATAGATAAAGAAATTATGGGGTATGTACACTATGGAATACTATACAGCAGTAAAAAAAAATCCAGTCATTTGCAACGATATGGATGAGCCTGGAACACATCATATACAGTGAAATAAGGTTGTCCCAAAGGGACAAATACTGCATGTTCTCCCTGATCTGTGAGAACTAATTTCACACCTAAAATAAAATCTGTAGAAGTGAAATTGACACTTTGAGAAGGAATGACTTGAGAAACCCTTGTCTTGACTGTCAAGAAAGTTTTTTTCCTTTATAAAATTTGTTAAACTCTTAACAGAGTTAATCATATGTGTATAAAGTCAATTGAGGATAGATCTCATTAAAAAATAGGAGTGGGAATAAAAAAGGGAGGAGAAAGTTTTTAACTGTAAAGCTGTATAGTTCTGCAAACGTCCAGCTCTCTGCTGTGGCCCTGGAGGGCAGTGGAGGATGGCCCAGGTGCTTGGGCCCCTGCACCCATGTGGGAAACCGGGAGGAAGCACCTGGCTCCTGGCTTCGGATTGGCACGGTGCTGGCCATAGCGGTCATTTGGGAAGTGAACCAGAGGAAGGAAGACCTTTCTTTCTCTCTCTCTCTCTCACCGTCTATAACTATGTCAAATAAAAACACACAAACCAAAAGAAATTGAGCTGAGTGAGAATACCAGATGATTTAAATTTGACCTTCAGAGAATATGGTACTATCAGAAAATGTGGTACTATCCTTCAGAGCCCCTGCATTTTGCTTGTCGAGGCCTATTCAAAACTTGCTAATATATTATTTACTTTTTCTTAATCTAGTTGTTGTGTTTAGCATCTTTTTCCAGACAGCACACATACCTTGGGTAGCAAAAAAAAAAAAAAATCCTAGAGTTCAGCAACCTTGCATATATCATGATGTCTTCAAAATACATTGGTTCATTTTGACATTGCATGGTCTTTCCTTAGATTTCAATTTTTTTTTAAAGCTTAATTCCAGGCTATTGATGACTTTATAACACTTGTGATATACAAAGCTTGCGTAATAATGTTCCTAGGCCCTTTGAATATGCTGTGAATACAAATTTTTGTCACTAAAACTGAGCTCATTCATTCAAGTGATTCTAATGGAAACAGAGACTTCTATTCTTTTTACATACAGTCAGGAGATTTACTTGGTACTGATCAACAGTTGTAATCTGTGCTCTTCCTTGATAGATAATCAAAACTTTTCCCATGAAGTTGAACCACAGACAGGGGTAGAACAGATTTAGCTACCCAAATTCTACTTATTTCAGTCAGAACACTTGCAATCAATCTTAATATCATTTAAGAGGAAAAATTAGAAATCATGTGCATGCTAACCTACTGCAAGTGCCCCCCCCCTTAAGGATTCTTGCCAATAATAAAATTTAATGAGAATTTAATCAGACCAGCACCGCGGCTCACTAGGCTAATCCTCCGCCTTGCGGCGCTGGCACACCAGGTTCTAGTCCCATTCGGGGAGCCGGATTCTATCCCGGTTGCCCTCTTCCAGGCCAGCTCTCTGCTGTGGCCCGGGAGTGCAGTGGAGGATGGTCCAAGTGCTTGGGCCCTGCACCCCATGGGAGACCAGGAGAAGTACCTGGCTCCAGCCATCGGATCAGCGCAGTGCGCCGGCCGCAGTGCACCAGCCTCGGCGGCCATTGGAGGGTGAACCAACGGCAAAGGAAGACCTTTCTCTCTGTCTCTCTCTCTCACTGTCCACTTTGCCTGTCAAAAATAAAATAAAATAAAATAAAATAAAAAAGAGAATTCAATCAACTGTCTAGATTTAACTGTCTACAAAAAATTAAGGAGGCAGAGGAATAAAATGGCACAATGAGAAAACAGTTGGGTCCAAAAAATAGTACACACACTAAACGCAACAGGCCTTACTTCAGTTCTAACAAATAGTGCAAAGAGATATTTGAAACAAGGGAAATTTGAACATAGACTAGATATTAGATGTTAAGTAATCATTGTTAATTTTGTCAGCTGTGATAATAGCATTGTGGCTATATTAAACAAAATTTTAAACATACCATCAGTAGCAATGATGTTTTTCCAGTCATGACATTCTACTGTATTATATCAAGATGTTCAAAATTAACTACTTTTTCAAATGGACAAAATTAGACTTCTCATACACTACTGACCACTGCTACATTCCACAGCGAGTTATGTTTCAGTCACACTGTGAAGCAGACGATGACCGTCCCACACAGACATGATGGGGAATTGAAATGTTTGCAGAAGAAAGTGCAGAAGCACCTTGGTAGAAGCATAAGCAGTATTTCAACATATTAACTCAATCAGCAGAATTCAGATAGTGAACGATGAACAGAGACCTAAAGCCAAAATGTTGAGGTCACATGGTAAAGTTGCTTTAGCCAAATTGTGTTAATGGGCACTAAGAATACCCGAGATGTGCTAAAGGGCACCTCAGTGACCTACATTTCCATCAAGACGTGTCAACTGGGGCAAACGACACATTTTTCTTACAGATCTTTTGAACAGTAAAACATGACAAAAGGCATGCAAACCAACCAGTTAATCAGTCAATATTTAATGATTTTCAGTTTAATAACTATCCATTTAATTACATAAAGGCATCAATAACACTATTTTTTGAAAAGATACTCTTCTTTTGTTGGATTTATGCCCATATACTTTTAACAGCACGAATAAAGTCATTTCATTTTCATTAGAGTTAAAACTGCAAATAGAAACCCCTTTAGCCCCCAATGTAACCTGGTCTTAAACACTTGACCTCAGTCCAAATCATTGGTTTAAAGTCATCAAGAGAAGAATAAAATTTAGGCAGAGGGAAAATCTGTGGAGGTAGGGAAGGGGGATTTGAAGCTACACTTGAAGTATATCAACACACCTGTTCAAAGGCAAGGAGAAGTGAAGTATAACATGGATTCCTGCCTTGATAAATTAGTACAAAGACCACATTGGTGCTTCGAACTCAACTGAAAGCTCTTTTGAATGAATAAACTTGGGGCTGCTCATTCAACAGACAAAACAGTGAATCTGTTCTTTCATCCGTTTTAAATCATTCTTGGAGCTTTCTAGCCAAGTAAGTTCTACCAACTATCACAAATGTAGGATTTTTATGTCAATTTTTTAATGAAGTGTGGTCTAAGGGGGAAGAGTGGTGGATGGCTGGAGAGAACTCAATTCTAATCCTGACTTGGCAAAACACCCACCTAAATTCTCACTACTGCATTTTCACGATTTGATAAGAATTGTTTCTAGAAGACACGGCATTGATTCAAGGTGGTTTTCACCCTTTTTCTACTCTGGCATAGCTGATGACAACAACTCCCCCACTAATGAAGATGCTCATTGTTGTCAACACTCCTAGCCTCGCCTTTCTCCGGGCAAGATTATCCTTTCCTCTCTCTCACTGGCATCACTTGGCACATGACTTTCTCTAGCCGGTAATAAGACTATAGGTGATGTGACACTTCTGGTTAGAAGCTAAAAAGTCTGTACGGGGTTTGCTGTGTTGTCCTTTCCTTCTCTTCCAAGCCAGACTGATCCATTAGTTTGGGTCCCAGAGGAAAGATGCTGTAGAGCAGAGCTGCAGCCAATCCGTGATGGACAGGCAATGCTAGTGCACTGTACACATTGTTGTTGGAAGCCACTGACATTAAAGGGATTTTTGTTTGTATCTTGTTGTTGTTATTTCACTACAGCATAACCTACCCTCTCCTAACTGATTTCTGCTCGCATGGTGGAAAATCAAATTTGGAGCAGGGTGGGGAGGAAGAAATGAGCAGCATTTGAAAATGCCTGTCTGATGGCTTATGTGCTCTTTTGTTTCCATCAGGCAAAATCTGTTCCATCAAAGGAATGCTCTGTTAGTATGAGCATATGGTCTCAAACTGGTATCAGGCTTTGACAGTACTGCTGACCATCTAAACTGGCAACCTCTATTTCAATATATTGAAGACATGAGGCTGAACTGCTTAACTATGGAAACAAAGAAAACAACACAAGGATGGGAAATAACTATTAAACCCGAGGCGCTTATATCCAATGCTATAACATATTATAATTGCTGTCACTTTTGAAAGAGAGGAAATTGAGACTCAGGAATGTTAGGTACCTTGCCCAAAAACTAGCACATGGAAAGAAGAGCAGGGACAAAAATACAGGCCAACTTAGCTATCTATGATCCCAAACACTCTCCAAAAAGGAATGTGGCTCCTCTCACATAGGATCTTTTTTTTTTTTTTTACTTGTCAAACTTCTTATTCAGTGAAGTTTTAAGCCTTTTTACTGTAATATAAGTTTAAAATATGTTTTGTCAACAACTAAAAAGAAATCGAGAAGAGAATGGGAAGGAGGGAAGAAGGAAAGAAGCAAAGAAGGAAGAAGAGAATATCATTTTGTTCTTAGAATCATATCTACAGGGGCCGGCGCTGTGGTGTAGTGGGTAAAGCCACTGCCTGCAGTGCCAGTGCCGGCATCCCATACGGGCGATTGTTCGAGTCTTGGCTGCTCCACTTCCGATCTGGCTCTCTGCAATGTCCTGGGAAAGCAGCAGAAGATGGTCCAAGTCTTTGGGCCCCTGCACCCACGTGGGAGACCCAGAAGAAGCTCCTGGCTCTTGGCTTTGGATCGGTGCAGCTCTGGCCATTGCAGCCAATTGGGGAGTGAACCAGTGGATGGAAGACCTCTCTCTCTCTGCCTCTACCTCTCTGTAACTCTGCCTTTCAAATAAATAAATAAATCTTTAAAAAAAGAAATAAAATATAATTGTATCTACAAATCACATTGAACAGGTTAAAAATAATTAAAAATTAAAATAAAAATAATTTTTACAAATTAGATTAATACAAAGGATTTCTCCATAGGCATGTGTTTCTTTTTAAAATGGTGCCTTCCCCCTTTTAATTAATTTATTTGAAAAAATGGCAGAGAAACAGATCTTCCGTCTACTGATTTTTACTCCCCAAATGCCTTCTACAGCCAGGGCTGGGTCAGGACAAAGCCAGAAGCCCAGAACTTCATCCAGCTCTCTCATGGGAGTGGCAGGAGCACAACATTTCAGACATCACCTGCTGCCCCCAGGGGGCATATTAGTAGATAACTAGATTGGAATTAGAACAGGGACATGAGCACAGGAACTCTAATATGGACGCAGGCATCCCAAGTAGTGTCTCAACTGCCATACCCAACACTCACTGGGTTTTACATTCATTTCTTAATATTCTTTTCTTTCTTTAAGATTTATTTATTTATTTGAAAGTCAGAGTTACACCAAGAGCACAGAGAGAGAGAGACAGAGATAGATAGAGAGAGAGAGAGAGAGGTCTTCCATCCACTGGTTCACTCCCCAATTGGCTGCAATGGTCGGAGCTGCGCCGATCCGAAGCCAGGAGCTTCTTCTGGGTCTCCCACGTGGATGCAGGGACCCAAGCACTTGGGCCATCTTCTACTGCTTTCCCGGGACATAGCAGAGAGCTGAATCAGAAGTAGAGCAGCCAGGTCTCGAACCTACGCCCATGTGGGGTGTTGGCACTTTAGGCCAGAGCATTAACCCACTGTGCCACAGCGCCGGCCCCTCCTTATTTTCATAGTATTTAAAATTGGCTCAGAACCAGGCAGAACATGCTAGTATATGTTGCAGTAACAAAAATTACAGAACAAGACTCTGACTGCTACTCCTGCTGCATGTTCTGTGTGGGTCCACAGGCTCTCGGCCCCTTCTAGACTCCTCAGGAGTCAGGCTAACCCATCTTGCTCCATGATTCCATAATGATCAATTTGGGGAAGAAGTAAACAGTGATTTATACACAGGCTTTTACAGCTTTACAATGAACCAATACCTTTCATTTCATTCGCATTTCATTGGTAAGTAAGACACCTGGTCATGCCTACCTTCAAAGGTAAAAATATTGTACTTTCATATATATGGAAAGATAGGAAAATTTGAGTATTCTTTAACATTTAAAGAATTTTGTGGCATGGTCCAAATCAAATGGTCTTTTACTATAATAAAAATTTTTTATTAAATATATAGCAGCTTCTACAGGTATCAGGGTACCCTGATGCTCACATATACAAACGGCTCAGCCAACAATAACCGTCCACTTGCTTTGGGATGGAACTTTCAGCACAGCTTATATGCTTCAGATTTTCTCTGCTTACAGAGTCGCAAATGGATAGCTAACGTCCACTGAAGCCAAAAGTAGCATCTGGTAGGCAGGAGAGCAAGTCCTATCTTGTTCTAAACAGTGGGTCCTTCCTTAAAGACCTTATTTCACACTCTGGCTTTAAAATATTATTTGTAAACAGGTTCTCAGTTTGATCAAAATGGGTAAATGAGGGAAATAGGCACACATTATAAATTATCTCATTAAAAATGAAAGCCAGATAAAATTGTATACATTTCACTAAATTACCTTTCTAGGCTTTGCAAATATTCTGAGGGCAGCTAATCTCTCTATTTTAATTAGATTGCACATCTTTTGCAAAGGCTACTGTCCTCATGTTTTAATATAAAAAGATGGTTTCTATTTAAGGCAGAGATCTGGAGAGCTGAGAATTAACATTCACTGTTAACCTTCTCTTAAGGGGAATGGTTTTAACTTCAAGTGAGGAAGACCCTTCGTATTTGAACCACAGTTATGATTTTTAAAATAAAAGTACTAAAAAATGATACCCTCAATGTCCAAGATGTAATTTATCTGAAATTACAATTTCCACCTTCTTCGTATTCCTTTTCTTTAGCTCATTTTTCTTCTTAGCACTTATCATTACTGAACAAATTCTGTATGTTGCTTATTTTTCCACTGTCCTCCCTCACTTCAGGGATTTTTGTTTGGTCATTTCCTTATCCTCAATGCTGAGTCATGCACCGGTGTTAGTAGATGCTAACTAAACATTTATGGGCTGAATGCATAAATTAATAATTGAATTTCCAAGCTGTCACAAGTAAAGGGCTTGTGTTATCTAAAAATAAACGCTTTAAATATTGTATCTTAGTCTTGGCACGGATTCTTAATAAATATAATTTGACAAAAGCAGTATCCAAAACATGTTATACAGGTTAATTTGGGTAGTGGACAGATAGAGTAGGCCTGACACCAACACATGTCTGCCTGTAGTCGTAGGTGGGCGAAGTATGGCAAACTTTTGACTCTGCATCATCCGTGTTGAGCAGTTCTCTCTGCCTTGGTCGCTTTGGTTCTCCATCCCTGTTTCTGCATTTGCTTGGGCAAGGCAGAAACACTGTTGCCTCATCATTTGGATGACTATTTCCTGTTTTTCTCTGTAAGCTTCAGCTTAGGCATCGCTTTCTGTAACTCAAGTAAGTTGACAAAAAATATTTACTTAATGTATTAATCAAATTTTCAGGTACAGCAGACCCCGATTTCTTGAGTTATCCTTTTTTAAAAAATATTTTTTATTTATTTGAAAGGCAGAGAGACAGAGAGGGAAGGAGAAACAGAGAGAGATCTATTTCCTATCTACCCATTTCATCACTCTTGAAATGCCCCCAAAAGTTGGGGCTGGACAGGCCAAAGCCAGGAATCTGGTCAACCATGTGAGTACCAAGAAACCAAGTACCTGAGCCATCATCTGCTGCTTTCCTGGACACGTTATCATGGAGCTGGATCAGCAGCAGTGTAGCCAGGTATTGAACCAGAACTCTTGATATGAGACGCCAGCATTCCAAGTGGCAGTTTATTAACCCACAACACCTGCCCTCTTGAGTTATCCTTAACATCTTGCTGTCTCTCACACTGTACAATAGTTCCACTGGCAAATCCTATAAATGACTTCAGAAAAGTACTGAGAGCCTGTTCTCATCTTCCAAGCTCCCTAGCCAACACTACAGTTTGCCAGCGCCGTTGAAATAACTTCTAGCTGCACTTTTTGATTCAGTCGTTGTCTCCTATAGTGGGTGTCTACTTCAACAACCAGAGTGATTCTTTGCAAGATCAATTGGATACACTTTCTCCTACTCAATACCACCAGCAGCAAATCCGCTCTGATACTCTTACAGCAACCCACAGACCTCACTTGAATGATACCTTTCCATCTCTTCTAAAGGGTAACCTATTCTTTCCTCCTGGCTCCTTCAGCTTGACCCGCACATGCCTCCTTGTAGGGCCTTTAATCCACCTAGCACAATCCTGCTTCGATGAATTTTGCATAATCTCTTTCCACTCCCCAGAATGTCTTTCTCTTGCTCTCAATTCCTTTTAGCCTGAGCTCCAAAGTGATTTTATCAAGGAAACTTTCCCCAACCATCCTAGATAAAATAGTATCCACATGCCTTTGTCAACCTCACTCTCCATAATAACTCCCTGATAAATAATTACTTATTCATTGTCAGTCTTTTCTTTTTTTGCATCTCTAGGATAAATTTCAGTTGACCCCAATATTCCCAGTGCTTTGTAGGGTGGGTTCTCTAAGGAATAATCCAAACTATGTCAAAAGCAAGAAAGTCCGTAACAAACCAACATGTATCAGGTTTCAAACCCATCTTCAGTGTGATGTTAAGAGAGGAGGCGCAATTGAGCCAATGTTACATAAGTGGAATTCTCAACATCATTTAGAGGTTTATTAAAATTACACTGTCATTCTTTAGAAAAACAAACACACTTTAGAAAAAATACAAAGCCTATAGATGGTGCATCAGGTGGTCAAATGCTTGGGTTCTGGAGCCACATTGCTTGTTTCTACATCAATCAAGCACTTTCATAGTTGTGTTGCCAAGTTATAGATACTTTGTTTTTGTAAGTCTTAGCTTCCTCAACTGTAAGATGAGAATCAAAATGATTCCTGACGGGTTGCAACACATGAGGTGACTTGTGCTTTTCATGACAACTGGCACAAAATGATGACTAAATAAACATGAGCTACTGGGGCTGGCGCTGTGGCACAGCAGGTTAAAGCCCCAGCCAGAGTCATCAGCATCTCATGTGGGCGCTGATTCTAGTCCCAGATGCTCCTCTTCCAATCCAGCTCTCTGCTAGGCCATGAGAGGGCAGTGGAGGATGGCCCAAGTCCTTGGGACCCTGCAAACCATGTGGGAGACCTGGAAGAAGCTCTTGGCTCCTGGCTTTGGATCAGCTCAAGCTTGGGGAGTCAACATCAAAGCTTTTGAAATATTCCTTATAAGAGGAATAACATAGAGAAGAGTCATTTTTAATCAATCTGTGCCTGAATATACATACAAAAATAAGTATGGGGCCAGCACTGTGGCGCAGTGGGTTAAAGCCCTAGCCTGCAGTGCTGGCATCCCAAGTGGGTGCTGGTTGAGTCCCGGCTGCTCCTCTTCCGATCCAGCTCTCTGGTATGGCCTGGGAAAGCAGTAGAGGATGGCCCAAGTAACGGGGCCCCTGCACCTGCATGGGAGACCCAGAGGAGGATCCTGGCTTCAGATCAGCTCAGCTCTGGCCATTGTGGTCATTTGGGGGAGTGAACCAGTGGAATGGAAGATTCTCTCTCTCTCTCTCTCTCTGTCTCTGTCTCTCCTTCTATCTCTGTGTAACTCTGACTTTTAAATAAATAAAATAATTAAAACACACACAAAAAAAGAAAATAAGTGGTTTATATTTTTGAAGGATGACCTTATCAGTTTGTATTTTAATTTTTGGTCTGACCAGCAGAGTTCTGAATGATATCATTACTAGACAGAGAGGGAGAGAGGGGAGAAAGGTAGAGGGAGAGAGTGAGGGAGAGTGAGGGAGAGTGAGGGAGAGAAAGGGAGAGAGGGAGGGAGGGAGGGAGGGAGGGAGGGAGGGAGGGAGAGAGACAGGCATATGGCAGGAGGAATATTTTAAAACATATACTTCTAAGCCAGACAGCAATTAAATTTCCCTCCAATACAAAGCTGTCATAATGGCCTATGATATTTCTTATTGGACCTCTCTATCAAAGTTTGTCTAGTTAACTGCCTACTTTTTCAGTTTCTAGATTTTCATTTATGTCGGATCTTGTGATCTATTAATTCAAAAGATCTTTCCTCCACTAAACTTTGAGATTGTAGATGCACTTGTGCTTGTGCAAAATATTAGACTCCCTGTACACTGTCGAGATTTCTGCACTGCTTTCATTTTGCACACTTACAGTATAAATCACAACGTATTGACATTGAGAGGACCTTACCAAGATTTCCTCAGATACACTTATATTTGTGTGTGTTAAGTTCTTTATGTTAACCATTCACCTGTTAAGGAATTCTGAGCTGATTCCAGTTTGGGACTATTACAAATAAATCTTCTATGAATATGCATGTGTAAGTTTTTGGTAGGAACATAGACTGCTGTGGGGTTATGCCCAGAAATGTACTGCTCAGTCATGTGACAGATGCATGGCTACAAGTTTTAGAAACTGTAAAACATTTTACATTTTCACTAGCAAAGTAATGTGATCCAGCTTCTCCACATCCATGCCAGCACCTGGCATTCATTTATTCATTTATTTTTAGCCATTCTGATAGGTTTGCAGTGAGTGTAGTCTTAATTTGCATTTCCTTAATAGTTAATAATACTGAATGTCTTTTCCTTGGTTGCCTTTCGGTATCCTCTTCCATGGAATACTGCATCTGTATTTTGTCCATTTTCTAATTTTAATTTTTTTCACTCTTCAGTTTTGAAATTTCTTTACATGTGCTAGACAATAATCTTTTGCTGGATATATGGTTACCAAATACCCAATCTGTAGTTTTCATTCATTTATTTTATGGAGGCTTTTGTTTTTTAAGTAGGGAATGGACTCTGGTATGGCTTTTTAAAAATTTTTGCTCCCCAAAAATTTTACTTAAAGTATACAAACTTCATGCATTTCATAAATAGAACTTTAGGGACACAGTGATTCTTCCTACCCTGCTCACCCTCCCACCCTTTTTCTCCTCCCTCTCCTATTCCCATCCTTATTTTTTACTAAGATCTATTTTTAATTAACATTACACACAAATGATTAATTCTGTACTAAGGTAAGGAGTTCAACAAATAGTATAAAAAAATTGTTCCTTGACAGTCAAGACAAGGGCTATTCAAAGTCATTGCTTCTCAAAGTGTCAATATCATTTCCATAGATGACCTTTTAGGTGCTCTATTATTTACCACAAATCATGGAGAACATACGGTGTTTGTAATTTTGGGACCGGCTTATTTCACTAAGTGTAATGTATTCCACTTGTATATATTTTGTTGCAAGTGACAGGATTTCATTTTTTTACCACTGTGTAGTATTCTATGGTGTATATATATCTCATAATTTCTTAATCCAGTTTTCAGTTGATGGGCATGTGGGTTGATTCAATATCTTAGCTATTGTGAATTGAGCTACAATATACATGGGGGTACAGATAACTCTTTCATATGCTGATTTCATTTCCCTTGGGTAAATTCCCAGGAGTGGATGGCTGGGTCATATGGTAGGTCTATATTCAGATTTCTGAGGTATTTCCATACTGTCTTCCACAGCTGACATTCCCACCAACAGTGGATTAGGGTACTTTTTCCCCCTCATCCTCACCAGCATTTGTTGTTTGATTTCTATATGAAAGCCATTCTAATGGGGGTGAAGTGAAACCTCATTGTGGCTTTTATTTGCATTTCCCTGATGGCTAGTGATCCTGAACATTTTTTCATATGTCTGTTGGCCACTTGGATTTCCTCTTTTGAAAAATGCCTGTTTAAGGCCTTTGCCTATATCTTCACTGGGTTGTTCTGTTGTTGAGTTTCTAAAGCTCTTTATATTTTCTGGATATTAATCCTTTATCAGTTGCATAGTTTACAAATAATTTCTCCCATTCTGTTGGTTGCCTCTTCACTTTACTGCATGTTTCTTTTGCAGTGCAGAAGAGTCTCAATTTGATATAATCCCATTTGTCAATTTTGGCTTTGATTGCCTGTGTCTCCCGTGTCTCTGCAGTCTTTTCCGAGAAGTCTTTTCCTATGACAATGTCTTACAGGGTTTCCCCAATGTTTCCTAATTATTTGTTGGTACTGGATCATAGATTGACGTCTTTGATCCATTATGAATGGATTTTTGTATAAGATGTAAGGTAGGGGTCTTGCTTCATACTTATGCATGCAGAAGTCCAGTTTTCTCAGCACCATTTGTTGAAGTTACCATGTCCAACTTGGGTGTCACCTTGAGAGACTCCCCTCACCCTGGAGCACTGAACAGAGCTCCGGTGCCAATCCAGCACACTCTTTGCATATTCACTGAAAGGGTAGACACTCCAGTAAGCCACAGAGGCACAGTCCAAAGATAAAAGCCACCAAAGGGGAAAAAAAATAACAAAAAGTATCTCCACAAATGCCTAAAAATAAATGCAGAAATTCAAGAAACAAGAATAAGGAATACAATATAACATTCCCAAAGGAACACAACAAAACTTCCATACTAGAATGTGATGACAAAGAGACTGCAGAACTGCCAGACAGAATTCAAAAAATGGATCGTAAGATTACTTAGAAGTAATCAGAAACAAATCCATGAACTAAAGAAATCCATACATGTCATGAAAAAAAATTTTCCCCATGAAATCGAGATTTTAAAGAGAAACCACAATGAAATGTTGGAAATGAAGAATTCAATAGACCAAATAGAAAACATGGTGGAAAGCCTTAACAGACTCGATGAGGCAGAAGAAAGAATATTTGAATTGAAAGACAAATCTCTGGAAATTTTTACAGTCAGACCAAAAGAAAACCAGAAAATTAAAAAATAGTGTTAGAGATTTATGGGATACTATAAAACACCCAATACATGAGATTTGGCGTTCCTGAATATGTGGAAAGATAGAATGGAGTAGAAGGTCTTTTTAATGAAATAATTACAGAAAAACTTCCCTAATTTGAAGAAAGAAAGGGATGTCCAAGTACAGGAAACACACATAACTCCTAATAGATGTGACAAAATTTTCATCATGACATATTGTATTCAAATTCTCCACAGTAAAACATAACGAAAGGATTCTAAAATGTGCATGAGAGAAATGCCATAATACTTTCAGAGGATCTCCAATAAAACTCACAGCTGACTTCTCATCAGAAATTCTGCAGGTAAGGAGGAAATGGGGAGATATATTCTAAGTCTTAAGAGGAAAAAAACCTGTGAAACCAGAATATTGTACCAGGCAACACTCTAATTTATGAATGAAGTTGAAATAAAGACCTTTCAAAATGAACAGAAATTGACAGAATTTGTCGTTACTCATTCAGCCAAGATGCTTAAGGTTGTGCTACATACAGTAACATGGTCATCACTATTAAAGAAGGTGAAGGCAGAAAATCTCCCAATAAAAGTACAAAAGAAATCCAAAGTAAGTGATAGGAATACTTCTGGGAAAATGGCAAGGCCAAGTCGTTACTTATCAATAGTCACCATGAATGTAAAAGGCCTCAACTCTCCAGTTAAAAGATAGACTAGCTGAATGGATTAAAAAATAAGACCCTTCTATTTGCTGCCTACAAGAAAGACATCTCGCCAACAAAGACGCACACAGCCTGAAAGTGAAAGGATGGAAAAAGATATTCCATGTTAACAGAAATTAAAAAACAGCTGGTATAGTCATCCTAATATCAAACAAAATAGACTTTAACACAAAAACCATTAAGAGAGAAAAAGAAGGGCACTATGTAATGATTAAGGGATCAATTCAACAGGCAGATGAGACTATCATAAATGTACACGCATCTAATTACAGGGCACTTGGCTATTTAAAAGAAATGTTAATGGATTTAAAGGGAGACATAGACCCAAATACAACAGTAATGGAGGACGTCAATACCCCACTTTCTGCAATGGTCAGATCAACCAGACAGAAAACAGCAAGGAAACAACAGAGATCATTGACAATATAGACCAAATGGAACTACTGGATATCTTCAGAACTGTATATCCAATAGATACAGAATTCACATTCTTCTCTCCAGTGCATGAAACTTTCTCTAGGATTGACCATATGTTAGAACATAAATGAAGTCTCAGTAAATTAAAAAAAAAAATCAAAATCATACCTCTGATCCTCTCTGATCAAAATGGAATGAAGCAGGTAATCAACAACTCAATCTCTAGAACATATGCGAACATATTGAGACTGAACAACATGCTACTTAATGAAGAGTGGGCCACTGAAGAACTCAAAAGAGAAATCAAAAATATTTCTAGAAACTTGTGAAGATTTTTACAACAAATCAAAATTTATGGGATACAGCAAAAGCAGTGTTAAGAGGAAAGTTTATAGCAATTGGTGCCCACATCAAGAAATTGGAAAGCCACCAAATAAATGAGCTATCAATGCATCTCAAGGACCAAGAAAAATGGCAAACCAAACCAAAAATTAACAGAAGAAAATAATTAAAATTAGAGAATAAACAAAATTGAAACAAAAAATACAAAACTCAGCAAAATGAAGAGCTGTTTTTAAAAAACTAAACAAAACTGACACACCGTTAGCCCAACTAACCAAAAAAAAAAAAAAAAAAAAAAAAGAGGGAGAAGACCCAATAAATTTGAGATGAAAAAGGAAATGTAACAACAGATACCACATAAATAAAAAGAATCATCAGAAATTACTACAAAGAGGTGTTTGCAAACAAATCAGGAAACCTGTAAGTAAATGGATAGATTCCTGGACACATATAACCATGAAGACATAAGCCATGAAGACACAGAAAACCCAAACAACCAGTAACCAAGGCAGAAATTGAATTAGTAATAAAGACCCTACAAAGAAAAACCCAGGATCAGATGGATTCACTGCTGAATTCTACCAGACATTTAAAAAAGGATTAACTCCAATTCTTCTCAAGTTATTGAAAATAAGTAGAAGGGAGGGAATCCTCCAAAACTCCTCCTATGAAGCCTGTATCACCTTAATTCCTAAACCTGAAAAGTTACAACAGAGTAAGAGTACTACAGACCAATTTCCCCGATGAACATAGATGCAAAAATCCTCAAAAAAATAATAGCTAATCAAAACCAACAACACATCAGAAAGATCATTCACCCTGGCCGGTGTCACGGCTCACTAGGCTAATCCTCCGCCTGTGGCGCTGGCAACACGGGTTCTAGTCCCGGTTGGGGCACCGGATTCTGCCCCAGTTGCTCCTCTTCCAGGCCAGCTCTCTGCTGTGGCCCTGGAGGGCAGTGGAGGATGGCCCAAGTGCTTGTGCCCTGCACCCACATGGGAGACCAGGAGGAAGTACCTGGCTCCTGGCTTCAGATTGGTGCAGTGCGCCAGCTGTAGTAGCCATTTGGGGGGTGAACCAACGGAAAGGAAGACCTTTCTCTCTGTCTAACTCTGCCTGTCAAAAAAAAAAAAAAATCATCCACCCAGACCAAGTGGGATTTATCCCTGGCATACAGGGCTGGTTCAACATTCGCAAATCAATGGGATACATCACATTAACAAACTGAAAAACAAAAACCATATGATTATCTCAATAGCTGCAGAGATACAATATCCTTTCATGATGAAAACTTCAAGCAAACTGGGTATAGAAGGAGCATTCCTCAACACATTCAAGGTAATTTATGACAAACCCACAGCCAGTATCCTATTGAATGGGGAAAAGTAGAAGCATTCCCACTGAGATCTGGTACCAGAAAAGAACATCCACTCTCACCATTACTATTCAGTATAGTTATGGAAGTTTTAACCAGAGTCATTAGGTGAGAAAAAAGAAATCAGATACAAATTGGGAAGAAGGAAGTCAAACTGTCCCTATTTGCAGATAACATGATTCTGTCTATAGGGGATCTAAAAGATTTTGCTAAGAGACTATTGGAACTCATAGAAGAGTTTAGTAAAGTGGCAGGATATAAAATCCACACACAAAAATCAACAGCCTTTGTATACACAGACAATGCCATGGCTGAGAAAGAATTTCTATGATCAATCCCACTCACAATAGCTAAAAATCAAATACCTTGGAATAATTTTTACCAAGGACAAATATGTCTATGATGAGAATTACAAAACATTAAAAAAATTAGAAGCAAAAAAATAAAAAAAATTTCTATGTTTATGGACTGGAAAAATCAGTATCATCAAAATGTACATACTACCAAAAGCAATTTATAGATTCAATGCCATGCCAATCAAAATACCAAGGACATTTTTCTCATACATGGAAAAAACGATGCTGAAATTCATATGGAAACACAAGAGACACTGAATAAGTAAAGCAATCTTAATCAACAAAAACAAAACCAGAGACATCACATCACAATACCAGATTTCAAGACATACTACAGGGCAGTTATAATCAAAACAGTCTAATACTGGTACAAAAACAGATGGATAAACTAATGGAACAGAATAGAAACTCCAGAAATCAACCCATGCATCTACAACTGACTTATCTTATGTAGGTTTTTAAAAAGCCAAAGTTTTAAATTTTGAAATGTTTACTAATTTTTCTTTTTAGTGTTACTGTTTTTGGTGTGAAGTTTGAGAATTCCTTTCTTAGCAACTAGATCCTGAATGTTTCTGATATGTATTTTTCTAAAAATTTTACATGTTTTAAGGATGTATATGACCCATTTTGAGTTAACATTTGTATAAGGTGTGAAGTTTAGATTAATTTCTTTTTGTCAGAAGATATCCAACTGCTACAGCAATATGTGTTTAAAGAGGCTATCCTTCCTTTACTGAATAGGTTTTGCACCTCTGGCAAAAATCATTTGGTGTGTTTGTATGCAATTTCTGTCCTCTGTTCTGATCCATTACCCTGGGTGTCTATTCCCTCACCAATAATGATTACTGTAGACACTGCAGTATAGTAAGCCTTCATGTCAGGTAAGTCAGTTGTCTTTATTGTTCTGTGTCAGAATCATTTTGGTTACTAAAAGGCCTTCTAGAATATAACTGTTGAAGTCTACACAAAATTTGCTGGCATTTCTATATCAATTACCTCAAAAATATGGATCAACTGAGGAGAATTGCACCATTATTGAGTCTTCCAATCCATGAACATTGTACCTCTCTCCACTTATTTACATCTTCTTTTATTTCATTCACCAGCATTTTGTAAACTGAAGCTACAAATCCTATAGCTATTTTGTTAAGTGCATACCTAAGTATTTTGCTTATTTTGGAGCAACTTTATACAATACTGTATTTTCTATTTCAGGTTTTCCATGTTCACTGTTGGAATACAGAAATGTGATAAGGAGACACAGCAAAACAACAGCTGAGTAAGGCACTCTGCTGATTGGCTCCCCCATAAAAATATCAATTTGAACAGCCATTCACCACCAAGTAACCTCAAAAGAGCTGATGAAGCCAAGTGAGAGACTACAGTGCCTTGTTTTTAACAAAATAATAATAAAAGGGGCTGGCTCTGTGGCGCAAGTTAACCCCGTGCCTACAACACTGGCATCCCATATGGGTGCTGGTTCTAGTCTCAGCTGCCCCTCTTCCAATCCAGCTCTCTGCTATGGCCTGGGAAAGCAGTGGAAGATGGCCCCATTCCCTGGGCACTTGTACTCACGTAGGAGACCAGAAGGAGGCACCTGGCTCCTGGCTTCAGACTGGTGCAGCTCCAGCCGTTTTGGCCATCTGGGGGTGAACCGGTGGATGGATGACCTTTTGCTCTGTCTTTCCTTCTCACTGTAACTCTGCGTCTCAAATAAATAAATAAAATCTTAAATAATAATAAAAGACACTCTAAAGAAGGTAAGAAGGAAAGAGCTGCACATGTTATCATTCCCTTAGCTCCAAGCAGCAAAGCATGGAGATGCCTCACTCTACTTGGGGGAGGCAGAGGGATTAAATTCAATCTCTGACTTGAAACCCACTACTAGGCCAGCAGGACAGGGCCCACAGATTCTAGCTCTAGGCCAATACCTGGACTGAACCTTTGGACAGGCAAGGGACCACCCTTACCACTCCTCCTCCAAATCTCCAGCAGACAGTACAGTAAGACTCCATCTGCTGGGGAACAGGGTATAACAGGAAGCTTAGGACTTCATCTTCACTCTACTGCCAGGTAGGTCAGTGGGACCCCCACCAAAGTGAGCAGGCCTCTATCCCTGGGCTAAAGCTTACATGCAAAGCCTCTAGATCTACCCAGCAATCAGGCAGAGACCTGCACCTCAGTGCAACAGACGCATTCTGGCCAGTATCACCACTAGCCTTCCAAGGAAGGTGTGTATTGTGGGAAGCAACTGACTGAGAAGGCATTGCAGGAGATGAAAGAATTTATCAGAGCAGTGCGAGTGAGCAGATCTAGATTTATTGAATATGTTGCAGGGGAACAGTGGACAGGTAGAACAGCTAGAAGCTGAATACTGCTGTCATATGGTCCAAGGGAGTAATAAGGAGGAGTGTCAGAGGCTGTCTGCTGCAATGGACTACAATCTAGGTTAATCCTCCGCTGCGGTGCCGACATCCCATATGGGTGCTGGTTCTAGTCCCGGCCGCTCCTCTTCCAATCCAGCTCTTTGCTGTGACCTGGGATAGCAGTGGAAGATGGCCCAAGTGCCTGGGTCCCTGCACTCGCATGGGAAACTGGGAAGAGGCTCCTGGCTCCTGGCTTTGGATCAGCACAACTCCAGCCACTGCAGCCAATTGGAGAGTGAACCATTGGATGGAGCACCTCTCTCTCTGCCTCTCCTCTCTCTGTGTAACTCTGACTTTCAAATAAATAAATAAATCTTCAAAAAAAGAAAGGCAAGAACAAACCAAAACCAGTTAGTAGATGGAAATAAATCACAAAATCACAAAGATCAGGGAAAAAATAAATTAAATAGAGACTAAGAGATAACAATGAACAGTTTTCTTTTTTTTGCAAAGATAAAATTGATAGATTTTTAGCTAGACTAAAAAATAAAACAAATGAAAATATTACAGAGAAACACAAATGAGCATTAGGCACTATTATAATGATAAATAAAATAAACCAACAAATTGGAAAACCTAGAAATGGATGTCACATGTAACTTACCAATATTGAATGATTAAGATATAGAAAACCTATACAAACCAGTTATAAGTAATTAGATTGAATCAGTCTTACAAAGTCTCCCATCAAATAAAAGCCCAGGACCAGATAGCTTCACTGCTAAATCCTACCAAACTTTTAATGAAAATGACACTGGTTTTTCTCAAACTATTCCAAAGAACACAAAGGGAAAGACCCCTTCTAATCTCATTCTACAAGGCCAACATTAACCCCAAGACAAGACAAGGATACAACAAAAATGAGAAAACTATAGACGAATATCCCTGATGAACACAGATGTAGATAATACACATCAAAAAGGTCATTCAACATGATCAGCTGGGATTTGTTCTAGGTATTCAGGGATGGTTCAATGTATGAATATCAATAGACAATACATCACATCAATAAAATGAAGCACAAAAACCATATGGTTATTTCACTAGATGCATTAAAAACATTTGATAAAATTCAACATCCATTTATGATGAAAAGCCCAAACAAATGAGTATAGAAGAATATGCCTTGACATAATAAAGTATATATGTGATTTAAAAATACAAATGAATAGAAGGGTATATATGATATATTCTTGTAAGATACAGAACCAGACAAAGATGTCCACTCTCACTGCCCTAACTTGATATAGTACTGGAAGTTTTAGCCAGAGCAATTATGCAAGACAAAGAAATTCAAGGCATTCAAGGCATACAAAATGGAAAGGAAGAAGTCAAATTATCCTTGTCTGCAGATGACATGATTCTATACACAGAAAAATCTAAAGACTCAAAAAAAAAAAAAAACCTCCTATTATAGTATAGTTGCAGGATACGAAATCAATGCACAAAAATTTAACATTTTTATACATAAATAACAAATTCATTGAGAAAGAAATATCCCATTCACAATAGCTACCAAAAACAAAAAACAAAAAAAAAACCACAAAAAACCAGCTTGGAATAAATTTAACCAAGGATGTGAAAGATCTCTATAGTGAAAAATCACAAAACACTAATGAAAGAAATTGAAGAAAACACAGACAAAAAATGAAAAGAACTCTTATAATTAGTGGATTGGAAAAATATTAAAATACCCACATACCTCAAAGTGATTCAATCCAATTTCCATCTAAATATTGACATTCTTTACAGAACTAGATAAAATAATCCTGAAACTCATATGGAAACACAAAGATCTGAATAGACAAAGAAATCTTAACCAAAAACAGAGCTAGAGGTATCACAACACTTGACTACAGAGCTACCAAAAGAGTATGTACTGGCATAAACAGAGACACATGGACCAATGGAACAAGAGACCCCAGGTATGAATCCATACACCTACAGTCAACTAATTCTTGACAAAGATGACAAAAACATAAATGAGAAAAGCAGAGTGTCTTCATTAAATATTTCTGGGGAAACTGGATAGCCATATGCAGAAGATTAAAACTTGGACCCTTCTCACCCTATACAAAAATCGACTCAAGATCTAAATGTAAGACCTGAAACTATGAAACTATGGGAAGAAAACATAGGGAAAACATGTCAACACATCAATATAGCCAATATTTTTATGGCTAAGAGCCCAAAAGCAAAACTAGACAAATAGTAGTATACCAAACTAATCATAAGTGTCTGAATAGTAATGGAAACAGTCAACAGAGTGAAAATTGTCAGAATGGGAGAAAATTACACATTACTCATCTGACTAAGGCTTAATATTCAGAATATGTAAGAAAAAAACTGCAACCAAAAATTCTAAACAATCCAGTTATACATGGACAAAGGTTCTGAGAAAACATCTCTTAAAAGAAATACAAATGGTCAACATATATGAAAACTAATCAATATCAGTAGTCACTAAGGAAATGCAAATCAAAACCACAATGAAATGTCACCTTAATCCAGTTTAAATGGTTATTATCAAAAAGAGAAAAAATAACAAATGCTGGATGAGCCGGCGCCGTGGCTCAATAGGCTAATCCTCCACCTTGCGGCGCCGGCACACCGGGTTCTAGTCCTGGTCGGGGCGCCGGATTCTGTCCCGGTTGCCCCTCTTCCAGGCCAGCTCTCTGCTATGGCCAGGGAGTGCAGTGGAGGATGGCCCAGGTGCTTGGGCCCTGCACCCCATGGGAGACCAGGAAAAAGCACCTGGATCCTGGCTCCTGCCATCGGATCAGCGCGGTGCGCCGGCTGCAGCGGCGGCCATTGGAGGGTGAACCAACGGCAAGGGAAGACCTTTCTCTCTGTGTCTCTCTCTCTCACTGTCCACTCTGCCTATCAAAAATAAAAAAAAAAAAAAATGCTGGAAAGGATGGAGAGAAAACAGAAGCTTTATACATTCTTGGTGGGACAGCCATTATGGAAAACAGTGTGGAGGTTGCTAAAAACACTAAAAATATCTACCACATGATTTAGTAATCTCACCTCTGGGTATCTAACAGAAACGAAGTCAGCATGACTCACTGTGAACTTCCCATGTGCAATGCAGCATTACCCACAACAGCTAAGATATAGAATCAACCTAGGGTGTCCACTGACAAACGGATAATGAAAATGTAGTGTACTCATATACACAATACTATTCAATCATACCAAAGAATGAAATTTGCAGCACAATTGAGCGAACTCATTACTAGAACATGAGAAGGGTGCAGGGAGAGCGACAGTGGGAGGTTGGTTAACAGGTACAGTTACAAGTAGGAAGTTTTTGTGTTTCCCAGCACAGTGGTATGGTTACAGTCCACAATAATTTATGATATTCCATATGAAGAACATGAAGAGAGGATCTGGTAGACTCTAAACATAAAGAAAAGGAAGTGGAAAATGCTAACTGCCTGATTTGATTAGTTTAGGGTGTATGCATGTGTTGAAATATTGCACTGTTCCAGTAAGAATACACAAGTCTTACAAGTTATTCAAATATTTTCACAAATGAAAAATTTAAGTAAGTGATTTTAAAATGTAGATCTTATAGCCTATGGCCTTCGTGAACTCATTTATCAAAAATAAAGTCTTCCTGAAATTGTACTCCGGACATCAAATAGCTCAAAGATGTAATGCTTAGGCAAAAGCCTACAGCCTCTGGAGTGGCTTCCTGTTTTTGACATGAGCCCAAAGCCACTATGTGCTAATTTTTCCAGACCTTTACTGGGAGATGCTGCCACAGAAAAAGCTCTACAAAAACACATTGTAATGGAACTGCTTTAACTAATCTGTGAACTGTTTTAACTGATCAACTTTTCATGCAGAACAGCTTATTGATTAGACAATGATCTGAGGTCAGAATTGTATAGAGAACCCAATTCTGGAATGACTTCTCAAGAAACCTGTGGTTTTCTAGCCCACAGAAGAATAGGTAGTTTGGGGGCTTGAAATCCACACTGGAGTTGTAAATCATCTCAAACTACAGAAGACATAGAAGCTATCTTTTCAGGCAAATATGTGACCAAAAATGGCATTTTTCCAACAACCAATCCAAAACAGGGCAGGAAGACAGCTGATTCTGTATTTTTCTCATGTTCTTTTCCTTCTGAAGAGTTTCCTTTAAGAAATTAAACAGGACAAAACCCTCAACTTCATTTTTTTTTCAGTTCTCTAATTTTGATTCAGAACCACATCTTTGTTTAAGGGTTTATGTAGATAAACCTCAATTTTGTCAATCTCAATTTTGTCTAAGAAGTAGGATCAACTTCTAATTTTCAATGTTAAATCCTATGCTCTAGTTTTTCCTGCAATATTCTCAAGATGACTGCACTGGGTTATGCCCCATGCTGGGCCAGACATCATCATAAACTAAATAACTGAGCCTGCCTTACTGGCTCATGATTGCTACTGACGCTATCTGAAACAGTTAATACTCAGCAAGTACAGTTGCTTCGCGTTATGGTATCAAATTCAAGGGAAGAGAGAGGAATCCCAGAAATGCTCATTGTGTGCACCCATTCCTACGCAGTTCTGTGAGTCACCTAGAGTTTGCCTAGGAGAACCTGGGTGTTCCTTGCTGAGTCTCTGACACAAAGAAAATTCATCCGTATGGTTAAATTTTCACTACCATTTGGAACTCCCTGTAGCAAGATCTATTATTGCAACCATAGATGAAACCAGCAGCGTCTGTAGCTGTTAACTCAAGAATATTAACATTATAGCAAAGGTGAAAAACTCAGATGCCTGAAGGTTCAGACAGAAAATATAAATGACAAAAAAAGTCTGCCTAAGACAGTAGAGAATGGCGGGGACTTAGGACTTGCCACACACATCCTGCTCCTAGGCATTCACATTTTAAAACAAATTTTAAATTGTTGAAATGGCTGGGTAAAACACACATACCAACTCAATTTGTTTACAAGGCCACCAGTATAAAAGCTTGAGGTGGCAGCTGAAACTGTTAAAAAAAAATGTTTTTAATTTAAAATGCTGTTTGTCTGTGGGTCTGCAAAGATAACCACATCTCATACCTATGAGCTGCTGACTACTGGTTCGCCTCAAAAAAGATGGCCTAGCAATTTGCCTTACCTCATATGGAACCCAAGCATTCAGTGCTATATTAGAAGCTGAATTCAAAGGATTTCCTTTTAATTCAAGCAAACAGACATTTATTAAAATTACTTTTCTGAGAAACATTTTTATGTGCGTTATAAACAAGAACACTTTTAACATTAAAAAATTTGAACTTTAAAAATATGTAAAATGTTCAAGAAATGTAAACAGGAATTTTTATCTCATTTTCCATATGGTTATGTAAGCACCTTAAATATCAACACAGATCACAGACAACCCCATTTACATTCACAAGAATTTTCTAAATAAGAACTAATTAATTAAAAAATTGTTTCCAAAATTAAATGTTATGTTTTGGCAGCTAAAGTCACACTTGTAATCAAGACTGAAGGGTAATGTGTGCTACATTTAAGTAAAAATGTCCACATAATTGAAGTTTCATGTGCTTTTTCCTTAAGAAGCAACTTTAAAATGTTTATATTTAACATTTCCTGTAGATACTTTCCAACAGGTTTCTCCAGCTTTTTATATCTTTAGATATGAAACATGAGATCAGATTTCCTTGATGACTATTGTTAGCATTATAAATATCCATAATTGTTCAGCAATTCCTTTGAATTTTTTTCTTCCTTCTTCCTCAGTGATTACGTGGTTTTATATATCTATATCTATATATATATATTGATATTTCAAAGATTTATTTTATTCATTTGAAAGTCAGAGTTACCAAAATAGAGAGGAAGAGATAGAGAGATCTTCCATTCGCTAGTTCACTCCCCAAATGGCTACAATGACTGAAGCCAAGAGCCAGGAGCTTCTTCTGGGTCTTCCGTGTGGATGCAGGGGCCCAAGGATTTGGGCCATCTTCTATTGCTTTCCCAGGCTCATTAGCAGGGAGTTTTATCAGAAGTAGAACAGACAGGACTCAAACCAGCACCCATATAGTATGCTGGCTTTGCAGGCAGCAGTTCAACCCATTATACCACAACAACAGCCCCAATTACTTGTTTATAGAAATGTATGAATTTAATATCTGCCCTGTATACCTACATCAACTCCAACGTGGCTGATTACCTAACAGGCAAACAACCTGGATTGTTATAAATATTTAAGTAAAAATCAATTATTTTCTTAATGAGATTTTACAAAATAAGTGAGTACAGAGGGCAAAGTTGTAATATTTATGTGACAATTATTTTAGGTAATCAGAGCTCCATTAGGTTTCTGTTCTGTATTTTTAAAGATTATTTGAAAGGCAGAGAGAGTAAGAGAAAGACACTTATGTTCTATCCATTGGTTCATTCCTCAGATGCTCACAAGATCTGGGACTGGGCCAGGCCAAAGCCAAGAACTCCATGCAGGTCTTGGATACGGGTGGTAGGAACCCAAGTACATCGGCCATCACCTGTTGTCTCCCACATACATTAGCATGAAGCTGGGCTGGAGGAGCTGGAACTCAAACCAGGCACTCCCATATGGGATGCAGAACCTCCAAGCGGCAATCTAACCTGCTGCACCTCTATGCCCACCTGTTGTATGGTTTTTGTTAAATTTTTGAAATGGATAATGTTTCAGGCTTACAAATACTTTTCTAACAGCTTTCAAAATAAAAAAGTATGATTGGTTTTTAAATTTTTATTTGAGAGGCAAAAGGACAAGAGACAGAGAAGTAGAGACAGAGTCATAATAGAGAATTCCCAGCTGCTGGTTCACTCTCCAATCCCTGCAAAGGCCAATGCAGGGCCAGGGCTAGAGCTGGAACTTGATCCAGGTCTCCCATATGGGTGGCAGGAAGTCAATTATTTCATCTGTCACTGTTGCCTTCCAGGGTCTGCATTGGCAGGACATGGGAGTCAGGATCCAGAGTCAGCAACCAATATGAAGTAATCTGATGTCAGATATAGGCACCCTAACTGGCATCCCAAACATTAGGTTACTTATCCCTACAATGTGATTTTTAATTAAATAAGCCATCTTTTGTACATTAGAACTGAATATATAATTTTAGGTTTTTTGGTTTGCACTTTAAAGAATACCTGAATGTGATAAAAGCTTAGTTTTTCAGCCAAAATCATTTTAAATATTTTGAATAAAAATATACTTAATATAGATTTGAAAAAGTTATATACAGTATTGATTTCCTCAGACTGAAACAAAACAACATTTGTCCTCTGACAATTCAGGAGGTCAGAAGTCTGAAATTAAGATGTCACAGCCGGGGTTGATTCCTTCTACAGACCTGGAGGGACAACCTGTTCTGTGCCTTCCTCCGGGCTTCTGGTTGGTGAGGGCAATCTTTGGCCTTCCACGCTTGCAGCTGTATCTCTCCCATCTTTTCTTCTATCTTCACATAGTCTTCTCTCACATGTATGTGCAAGCTCCCACACATGATCATTTTCCTTCTAAAGACACTAATCATTGGATTGAAGGTCTACCATATTCCAGTATGACTTTATGTTAACTTCATTATATCTGCAAAGACCCTATTTCCAAATAAGGTCACATTTACAGGTACCAGGGGATGGGATTTGAATGTATCTTTTGGGGGACACATTTCAATCTGCTATTTGTGTGTACACATTAAAAATTTAACATGAATCATGGATTACAAGATACAAAATTATATAAAAACACCCTCTTGATAGATGATTTTACAGATATGGAGGAAACAATTTCCAATCAATTTTTAAATAGCACCCTCTTAAAAGTAAAAATTTTAATGTCTTACTTAGAAAAAGCATGTAATGTTTCAAGTCAAAGAATGGAGTTCCAACACCAGGAAACTATTTTAGCTATTCTCTCTTGATCCTATGTGAACATCCTAATTAGAACTAACCCTCATAATTACTTTTATATTAATAGCATTATAAGGTAAATGTTCTTCTATCTGGGTTTTATCTCTCTGCTATAAATTGTACTGCTACCTCATATCATGCCCCTTGCATTATCAATTATTGGAGACACTTCTTAGACAGAAATTGGGGCCATGAGTAATTGGGAAAAGCATCTGATAGATGGGGGAAATTTTTTACCTTCCCCTGCAAGGCTGGATCTCTCTAATTTGGCTGTGAAAACACTGATAGGAGATGACTCTACTTCATTGAGTTTTGTTTTTGGTTGTTTTTTTTTTTTTTTTTTTTGTTTTTTTTTTTTTGTTTTTTTTTTTTTTTGAAAGCTGGTGTAAAAAGCTATGTAGCAGGCAAAGGAATTCCAACAGAGGGGTAGCTGGCTTATTTTTAGATTTTTGTCTGATGTCTTGCAAAGAACAAAGTGCATTTACCCTTATTAACATGAGCTGAGCAATATTCTCTGTGCTCACTGGTAGCTACTGACACCCTAAAATGAAGGAAAACTTTACATTTGGGTGAATATACTTCTCTTCATATACTTCTGAGTTCAGCACAAATTGGCAATCCCAGATCCACTGAGAAATCCAGCTTGAGTCATTTTTCACTCTTTATAGTGGTCTGATTTATGTCAGAAGATTGTTTTTATAGATATCAGATTGCCTTTCTCACAAGCCTTTTTAATTTGCACCATTATCTGGTGATAATGGTGTAATGGGCCTGTGTCTTCTGAAAAATAAAATGTGTGCTTTGCCACAAAACACTCAAGACTTCATGGATTGAGGGGAAGCTCTACTGGATGCTATTAATGGGATGGTAGCTGACAAAAATGTCAAAGATGTAAGTTATTGTTCCAGTCTACTTGAAACCTTAGAATATGTTCCCCCAGTCACCCTATTAATGGAGATATATTATCTCTCTGAGAATTTCCTGTCAAACTCTGTTAAGTAAATAAAGGATAGGTGAAATATCAGAAACAGAGCTAACAAATGGAGCTGAGTCCTCCATTTGAAAGAAGAGAGCCAGCTGTTTACTGTGCTAATTCGAAACAAAATGAGAATGTATGTTTTTCATCTGTGTGGAATATAATTTTCAAACATGGCTGAAAACTGGCTTTGGAGAAGACTTTTTTTTTGAAAGATACATTTAGTGGTCTGGTTTTCATGTGACAAATGTGACTAGTCCCCAACATAAGACAAATATCTGTTTGAGCCTTGCATATTGCCTCTAAGTTGAACTCAAACCACAAAGTAATGTCTGAATCATTTAGCTAGATTAGTCAGAATGTGTCAAGGTCAGAAAAAACTAATTTTTTTTTAAATAGTCTGGGGCCTATAATTGTAGCTACTATCAGGCAGGACCCAGATACTCCATCAGGTGTCGGTGAGCAAAGCCACTCAGTTCTATGGCTCAGGTGGTCCCAACGCAGATCTTAACCAAACTCCATTTTACCCTGTGAACCCACCATACAACTGTCTTTGCATCCTGTAGGCTGGTGATTCTCAACAAAGGCTTATCCTCCCCACCCCACCCAGGATGCCGGAAATTTTTGGTTGTCAGAAGGGCAAGTTGCTACTGGCATTGATCAGCGAATCTGGCAAATACCCTGTAATGTTGTGGACAGCCCTCCATAGCAAAGGATTATATAGCTCCAAATGACCACAGTGCCTCTTCAGCTGTTCTAGATCTTTTACACAAGAAATAAATCCCATAACAACAATCATTATTTTTTGAGATCAGTGTTTCCCACCTAATCTGTGGGTTGTGATATTGCTGTAAGGGCTGTGACAATCTGTATGTATGTAAGCATTGCTCATAGATCTGAAAAAAAAAAAAAAAAACCTTACACGTATAAACGTTAATATTTTCCAAACTGTGTAGATGATCTAATAATGTACACTCATTTCAAAAATGTTACCATTGACTGTTTTTTAAATATAGATGGATGTTATCTCTACTGTCAGATGTGGGTTCATGAAATATTTTGATATCTATTTTGCAAGGGGGTCCTCCAATTTCAAAAAACATCTGCAGATCTCATTTGTTTCAGTATTTTTCCAAAGTTTTATTTTTAAAGTCAATGCTCTTAAGTTTCCACTTCTAATACTCAGTTTCTAGCCATGTTTCTCTAATAAGCTTGATTTCTGAAATAAAATCACTGGAGATCTTCTTGTTCTAGGATTTTGATTGGGTAGGCCCAAGATTCTAATTCTGTGTTGCTGACAAGCTCCCAGGAAATGTGGTGGTGGTCCCAGGTGCTCAGACTTTAGTTTGAAAATGTAGCCTCAGACACATCACTTTCTGGAAACTTACGCACTCTCTGCACCACATATCTTTTTTTTTTTTTTTTTTTTTTTGACAGGCAGAGTGGACAGTGAGAGAGAGAGACAGAGAGAAAGGTCTTCCTTTGCCGTTGGTTCACCCTCCAATGGCCGCCGCTGCAGCCGGCGCACCGCGCTGATCCGATGGCAGGAGCCAGGAGCCAGGTGCTTTTCCTGGTCTCCCATGGGGTGCAGGGCCCAAGCACCTGGGCCATCCTCCACTGCACTCCCTGGCCATAGCAGAGAGCTGGCCTGGAAGAGGGGCAACCGGGACAGAATCCGGCGCCCCGACCGGGACTAGAACCCGGTGTGCCGGCGCCGCTAGGCGGAGGATTAGCCTATTGAGCCACGGCGCCGGCCTGCACCACATATCTTAAAGTGGGCATACTGTTTCAACGACCGGATCAGAGTAAAATAAGAGAAAGCAAAGCAAAGCAAAGCAAAACCGCGCTCAACTAAGGATCACTATTCACATTTTGCATCTCTAAGCGGCAGTCCTTTCGTATGACTTGATTCATTTTTCCAAGAAAGGATTACGAGACACTAAGAACCACAGATAACAACGAAATCCCAAACAGAACATTCTTAGTCCTGCTAAACCAATAGACCTTCGATTGGGTCACTTACAAACAGCAAAAATCTACTGCTCACAGTTCTGGAGGCTGTCCGCAGGGTCGGTGTCTAGAGACGGTGCTCTGCCTCAGCTGCAATCCGGATGCTGCTTGTCGCATGCTATACGATTCCCTTAGGCTTTTTTCCGTTCTCTATTTTAGTCGTCTTATCTGCCCTTCAATAACCTGGGGAAAAAAAATAGGGAAATTGGGTAACCACACGGGGCTCCCAAGAACTAAGGGTACAAGTGTGCCCATTCGATTTCCGGCCCTGGGATAGTCTCTAAGTCCCAGAATAAACTGGGAACATGGCTGTGTGCACTCCTTGGCTTCCAGACCTACAGGAGGAGAAGGACAAGGCAAGCAGAAGCCAAGACCGCAGCACACCAGCCCTTCGAGTTTCCAGAACCAGCGCTCACCAGGGCGGAGAGGCAGCTTCTGCCCTGCTCTAGCACCGGCTGCGTGTGGCTTTCTCCTCATCCTCCGCGGAACCACAGCTAGGGCTGGTGTTCGCCCGGCCCCTTGAGCGTGGAGCGTGCGCGTCTGTCGCCACACTTTGACCAGCCAGTACGGCAAACTGGAGGTGCTCGAAGAGCTTTGAGGTGAAAGCACTGGGTAAAGGGCAAAAGCAGTGACGCTGGCTCAAACCTGGATCATTAAGTGCCTTGCCTGGAATTTAACAGCCCCGCGGCCATCTTGCGCCGCGCGGAGGATCCTGGGGCGGCTATGGCCGCTTTATTTGGCGTGCAAACCTTGGCTGGGGGTGGTGCTTGCAGTGGTTCTTTTGTGAAGGGACTGAGCCCTCTAGAAAGGTGCGGTGTTCAAGATCTGACCATGTCTCAAAGGCTCCGCCCATCAGTACCACCACATTGAGGGTGAAGATTTCCACCCGTGAATTTCGGGGAGACCCAGACCGTAATCCGACTCCAGACTGCAGGTTCCCCATAGCCCTGGACATGGATGGAATCTTATTCCGTTAGTCCTGGAGGATTACTTCTGCCAGCACTGCCATGGAGAGAATTCACAACTTTGTGACGTACCGGTGGGATCACTGGGTCACTTGAGCCTGTCATCTCTAGTCAGTGCCTCCAGATAACCTACACACACAGTAGTGGGTAGAGTCCTAGCACTATGAATTGGCTTGTTTTTCTGTGGTAGAATTAGGAGATTTGTGGAAGAAAGCAGGCATAAAATAGGTTCTCAATATGGGTTTGCAGATTAGGACCAATTTAAATAAAACAAGCTGGCCCTACTGGCAGTTCTGCCTTTGGCCTAGATTCTGGTACTAAATTCTGGCTAATAAAATCATTTAAAGCCTCCATTAAAGTAAGGAATACAGATATTAAATATACATGGGCAGCTAGACTTAGAAACGCTGAACTTGAGGGCTGAGAAGTCCATTTGCCCTCCAGGGAGCCCAGAGCGAACAGACCCCCCACCTAATTGGGGGCAACATCTTCTCACTGCAGCCAATGGGTGTGGTTCAGGAGTGTGGGGTTTCTTGATACTCTCAGTATTTCAAGACAGAAATCAAGATTGTGTGTGTGTGTGTGTGTGTGTGTGTGTGAAACCTCCTAGTTTTGAAGTATGTAAACTCACTTTAAAAATTCAAACCTGTGTAGCCAAAACACAAAATGAAACCAGAAAGCGAATTTGGTTTTCAGAGCACCGGTTTTCAATCTTTGGTCTACATTAGTGGTTCTCAAAGTGTAACCCCCAGATGACCCTGTCACACCTGGGAACTTGTTGAAAATGCCTGAGCAGGGAGGTTCTGAGTCTGAATTCTGTGGGCAGGGCCCTGCACTCTGTGTGCTAATAAGCTCTCCATGAGACGCAGCTGCAAACTCAAGTTTGACAGCTACTGGTCTAGAGCTTTTCTCGTGCACCTGCCCAATTCCTTCTTGCTGTGGCTCTTCTGTCTCCACGGACTGTGCTACAACTCAGTTTCCTTTCAGACAGGAGAGCTGTAGTGTGGCCTGGTTCTCTACCTTTTGTGCTGTGCCTGAGAGGCTGTCCCTCAGCCTCACCTCCTAGTACTGCCTTGGGTGTTATTTTAACCTACTTTATCTCTAGTTTTGAAAGCCTTCAACTCCTTTCAACATCTGACTGAACCACATGAAATGGCTGTTTTTGAAAAACAAAAATCCTTGAGATTGATGGCAACACATTTGATAATACTGTTATTTGTTGTACATTTGCTGTCTAACACATACATTACCTGCTTCAAAGGAATGTTTTAAGGGCTGATTAAAATCACACATGTAAATATCTAAGCCATTGCCTGGCACATAGAAAGCTCTTGGTAAATGTTAGCTATTACAATGGTCAACTTTAAAATAACAATCCAGGGGGCAAGTGTTTGACACAGCAGCTAAGATGCCACTTGGGAAGGTGCAACCCATATTGTAGTATCTAGGGTTTGAGTCCTGGCCCCACTTCTCATTCCAACTAATGCATACCCTGCGAAGCAATGGTGATGGCTTAAGTACCTGGACCCCTGCCAACCATGTGATAAACTCAGATTGAGTTCCTTACTCCTGGCCTCGGCCAGGTTCGGCCTTAGTTATTGCTGACATTTGGGGAGTGAACCAGCTGATCTTTATCTCAGCCTTTCAAATAAAATGAAAAATAAAGTAACAATCCAGCATGACAATTATTCCTCTTGGTGAGTGAACACATTGAGGTTCGAGAGTTGTCAAAGACCACATAGCTTCTAAGATCTAAGTGCAGGGTTTAAAATCCTGCATGCTTGCTCACAAACTCTGGGCTTTGTTTAATCTGCTGTATGGGCCCATGATCTGTGCTGGTGAGCAGCACTGCTGGATTTGCAGCTCCCCTCTGGACACTGCACTTTGACCTGCGCCCCGCCCCCCGCCTTGTCCCAGCTCTTGCCTTGTTCACCAGTCCAGCATGTTGATGCCAAGAGTTTCTGTGTTAAGGCAGTGTGACTGCTGGATGAGGTGAGCTCCGAACAATACCCTTGGACTGATCTAAAACAGCAATTTTGATTCTATGCAAAAGTAGAGGTCAAGGGAAAGTTATGCCTGAGAGGCCACAGTCCCAGATCTGATACCTTTTGGTTATATTAATGGACTACTAATGAAAATTTCATTCCTGACCCCCGGCAGAACATTTGGGTTTCTCTGGTGGATAATTAGATTCTCTGGAGAGGACAGCCCCGGTCAGATGAGTGGCCAGCAGAGGGCAGCACAGGTAATAGTGCTGAAAGTAAGGCATTGCTCAACAACAGGGGGTGAGGGACCCACTGCCAAGGTTTGTGTCTATATAAACAATGGTGGTCCTTGGCAAGGAGGCAAGAGGGTCATGAATTTCTGACCAACCTCTGCCTACAAAGCCATGCTCCATGGTGCTGCACCACCTAGAGGAATTAGGGATCCTGCTGGTCCTGAGTAAAAGTTAAGCAGGGATGAGAAAGCAAACCACTTGAGATTTGGATGCTTCCGTATGAAGAGAGAGGAAGTGTCCTATTAGACCTTTGAATTTAGGTGGCATTGAGGGGCTGATAACATACTGTTACCTGCTGATTAAAAATATACATTCATTCATTCATTCATTCAGCATTTAACAGACTTTAGCTTATAGAGAAGTTTTAGGGTTACAGAAAGATGGAATAAGAAGTGCAGAGTTCCTGGCCGGTGCCGTGGCATAGTGGGTAAAACTGTCGCCTCAAGTGCCAGCATCCCATATGGGCACTGGTTCATGTCTCAGCTGCTCCACTTCTGATCCAGCTCTCTGCTGTGGCCTGGGAAAGCAGGGAAAGATGGCCCAGGTCCTTGGACCCTTGGACCCATGTGGGAGACCCAGAGGAAGCCCCTGCCTCCTGGCTTTGGATCGGCACAGCTCCAGCCATTGCAGCCATTTGGGGAGCGAACCAACGGATAGAAGACCTCTCTCTCTCTCTCTCTCTCTCTCCATAACTCTTTCAAATAAATAAATCTTAAAAACAAAAAGACTACAAAAAAAAAAAAAAAGAACAGAGTTCTCATAAACTACTTCTCCTTCCCTCTTGTTCCTCCTTCTACCATTGTTACCATGTTGCATTAGTGTGGTATATTTGTATGTTTGTTTTTAGATTTATTTATTTATTTATTGGAAAATCAGAGTTACACAGAGAGAAGGAGAAATACAGATAGAGATCATCCATCAACAGGATCACTCCCCAAATGGCGGCAATGGCCGGGGCTGGGCCAGGCCAAAGCCAGGAAGTAGGAGCCAGGAGCTTCATCCAGATCTCCCACGTGAGTGACAGGGGCCCAAGTACCTGGACTGTCTTCCACTGCTTTTCCCAGCCCTTTAGCAGGGAGCTGAATTGGAAGTTGAGTAGCCCAGACAGGAACTGGCACCCAGACGGGATGCCAGTATTGCAGGCGGTAGATTTACCTGCTATGCCACAACACCAGCCGTGGTATATTTGTTTTAATTGAGCCAATATTGACACATTATTATTAATTAAAATCTATAATTGATATTAGCTTCCATGGTTTATATGGTAGTCTATAGGCTTCCACAAATGTGTAGTGACATGTATAGGCCATTCTAGTGTCATACAGTAGAGTTTCATTGCCTTCAAAAATCCCTGTGCTCTATCTATTCATCTCTTCCTATCTCCCCTCAATTGCTGGCAACCACTTACCTTTTTATTGTCCCCAAAGTTTATTTTCCCCCAAATGTCATCTGGTTGAAATCACAAAGCATATAGTCTAGTCAGAGGGGTTGCCCAGTCATACGGACTGGGGTTCAGAACTTTAACAACAGGACAATGTATTCCCTCCTCTCCAAAAACTAGCATGCTAGAAGGATCTTGCTTTGTGTGGCCACCTAGCCCCAGGTCCAATCCCTTCTCTAATCCATTGGCTGAGGCAACCACCACTGAAAACTTTTTACTCCTCTCCTTAGAGGTTCCCAGTGAAGTGAGATAGGGAAACCACTGTACTGAAACCAGACAGACATCCTCTTAATCCACTGATCAGTCAGTTTCACCAGAAATGGGGCAACACATGATTCCAGGACACCAGATGGGATGTTCCAAGAAGAATCCAGGTCTACTTCCGTAATATTCTTGCTGAATCGGAACTACCTGAATCGAATTCTGTGGAGTCATTAGCAAACCCAAATTGAGGGACATTCTACCAAATTACTGGCCTGCTATCTTCAGAATCATCCAAGCCATGAGAATCAAGGAATTACTGCTGGGAGAAGGCAAAAGAGAAATGACAACACAAGCAAGGCATGATTTGGACAGTATTAATTTCCCAATTTCCATCTTTGTATGATGGTTAGGTAGAAAAATGTTCTTGTTTGTGGGAAAGACACTCTAAAGTATTAGAGATGATCAGGCTTCATGTCAGCAACTTAATCTTTGAAATGTTTTTGCAACACTGTTCTAAGTTTGAAGCTGTTTCCAAACTGAAAAATATTCCAGATAGCATCCAATGGCTGCATTCTTTTCTGTAATGCCTTTGGCCCTCCGTAATATGACTCTGGCCTCCCAGCCCTGCTTCCTCCCCATTGCTCCACTGGCTGCTGCTCACTCTTCACCCTTCTAGGGGAGGGCCTCTCCATTCAGAAATGCCTCCTGCAGTCAAAAATTCCTCCTGGGCCTCATGTTTGCCACCAGCCTACTTGTTAGTCCAAGTCCAGGGACAATCTAACCGTCTTGTTCCGGTAGTCCTCCCATCGCAGCAACCCCCTCTCTTTCCCTTTTTCCCATCAGTTGGATTGTTAACTTCCAACACCCAATTTAGCATTTCACTGTACAAAGATGTCTGTTGCCTGCCAACTCAAATGTACCCTCCTGGGAAGCAGCATTCATTTCAGATACTTCTGCAAACACCTTCCTCGTAGTATGTATGCAATAAACACGTACTTGCTGACTGATCGGATCTCCATTGTTATGAAATAAAAATCTATTTACAATTCATTTCTCTATGGAGAAACTCAGCACTTTATTAATACAAAGGATTTCCATTCCTCCCAGCCTTGACTGAAAATTTAAAACACGTGGCAATGAAGGCTACAGAGCCAACTTTCTCAAGCCCAAGAAAACCTCAGTTGGAGCCTCTGAACTCTTCTCAAATAAACTACTTTCACTCTGTGTTAATCTGCAGCTTCTTGCATTTTTCAACTCATCTTTCTCATTGGCTGAATCTCCTTAGTAACCTTTATACAGTGCTGTGTGTTCTGCAAATACAGAATCTAAGGAGTAGAGGAGTACCAGGAGAGAACTCAGCTCCCATGCTGGGTTCCTCCAGGAGACAGCTTTGCTACAGAACAGATAAACACACACCCTGATGCCTGCTTACTGTGTTTTTTTTTTTTTTTCTGAGATTTATTTGCTTGAAAGGTAGAGTTACAGGAACACACACACATACACACACATGCACACACACAACAGAGAGAGAGAGGAGAGAGATATAAAAAAAAGAGGGGAGAAATAGAGAGAGAATCTTCCATCTGGTGGCTCACTCCTCAAATGGCTGCAACTGCTGGTGCTGGGCCAGGCCAAAGCCAAGAGCCAGGAACTCTATCTGGGACTCCCACATAGAGACTTGTGCCATTTTCTGCTGATTTCCCAGGCACATTAGCAAGGAAATGGATTGGAATTACAGCCACCAGGACTCAAACTAGCACTCATATGGAATGCTGTTGTTACATGTGGTGACTTCTGTACCAAAATTCTAATCCCTTACTTGTAAAGATTATGGTCTTTCAAAGAGATTTTGTCTTTAAGCTAAGAAAAAAAAAAAAAAAACTATCCTGTAGGGGGAAAAATCAAGAGGATGGAAGAGAGGTAGTATGTGTAGGGTAGAAGAGTAGCTGTCGTCTAAATACCTGATCTAACTTCTTTGGGGGCACTGATTACATACTGGCATGTCCAATTACATTTCTGCAAATGAAATTTCCATTTTATACCTTCAAACTGTGCTGTGATATGAAGATAAAGTCTCTATTGGTACTTATTGTGTGTCTGTCTCTATTTTTGTGGATTACTTGCTCAACTCAATTTTGGAAATATGGCCTTCGGTGGCTCATTTTTGTATGATTGGTACATAATGATACTCATCAGTAGCTTATTGCTATGTAATCAAAACTACTCAAGGTTTCAATGCTGCACTAATATTAACTTCAACCATTTACTATTTTAATGAAGTGAGTGTTGATATAAACATTTGCATACTTATTTGTCAATACAAACAGATTTGATGTCGAGTAATAAGGTCATTAAAAGTAATCACATATTTACATTTTCAATCCCCATTTCCCTCCACCCCTTACTCCAATTCCTCCCCTCTTCACCACTGCACTAAATAAATTAACAAGTTTGCAAGAAAACTACAGTTCAGGACCACCCTGGGCTTTGCCAGCAGAGAATCTGTCACTGTTGTGAGAGAATTTGCTGGCAGGTGCCAACCACACAGAGGTAGATCACAGTCTTAGACTCCTAGAGGTGTGTGGAGGCCAGCAAGCCCAGCCATGATTTGTGGACAATCAGGGTGGGTTAGTTTAATGCATTTCATAAGTTCCTAATGAGACCAAAACCAAAATGGAACTGACAACAGCCTGCACAAGGGTTAAGGGTAAAGCACAAGCTATGTGTATGCATGCCACACCGAGCTTCTGGTCACCCTCCTCCTTCTCACAACCAAGACAACCTGGATCTAGGCAGTGGAGACATAGCTCCGGGAAGTGGAACAAACGCAGACACACAGACAGGAGGAAGGAGGAAGCTGTAATCACTTTCAGGAAGTCAAGATGCTGAATGTCAGAACTGGAAAAGATTTTGGAAAGTCTTTACTAGATACATAAGCACTTAGACTCAAAGAGATGCCAGATTTGCCTGAGGTCATACACTCTAGAGTCTTGTTCAAAAAGCCTCTTCACAAAGGTCTTTTGTCAACCTAATACACGGGATTCAACCATGAGTCAGAAACAGGGATTGAAGCTGATTCCCCCAAAGTAACTTCTTGCGGAAGACTATATTCTAGGCCCTGCTCTCTAGAATCCGGGAACTGTTCTGCCTCTTTCTGAAGCCTGGCTGTCTTTGACTTTGAGTCTGAGAGGGACCTGTAATCTACTGCAGAAGCTGTGAGTGGCCTACTCCTGTGAGTCTCCATGGAGTCTCAGTTTAGCTTCACAGGGACATTTGGCAATATCTGGAGACATTTTTGGTTGTCACAACTTGAGGAAGGATGGTTTTAGTGGGTGGAGGCCAGGGATTTTACTGAACATCCTCCATGGCTCAGAACAGCCCTCCCTTCCCCCAACAAAGAATGATCTGGCCCAAAATATACATAGTGCTGAGACTGAAAAGCCATGGTTACTCAGTACTCATTTCTAGTTCCTCTTCCTTATCTGCTTCCTAATAGAGACTGAAAAATACTCACTTTTCTAACCTCTCATGTACTAAGGGGTCCAGGTGGTACAGTTCTGGTCAGTGAGCCTAAAGCCTAAATCTTTCCCGCTATTGCTCTCTTTTCCTCCAGCCTTGAAAGCAGATGTAGCTTGGTGTCCTAGCAGCCATTTTGTGACCATGAAGAGAAAGCCAATAGAATTACAGGCATGCAGTCTTTGCACTGTTCAACCATTTTGAAGCATACCCAGTGACTATCTTTTTTCACAGTTTAACAAATTAAACCTCATTTGTTTGTTTGTTTGTATGTTTTTGACAGGCAGTTAGACAGAGAGAGAGAGACAGAGAGAAAGGTCTTCCTTTTGCCGTTGGTTCACCCCCAAAATGGCCGCTATGGCCATTGCGCTGCACCGATCCGAAGCCAGGAGCCAGGTGCTTCCTCCTGGTCTCCCATGCGGGTGCAGGGCCCAAGGACTTGGGCTATCCTCCACTGCCTTCCCAGGGCCACAGCAGAGAGCTACTGGAAGAGAAGCAACCGGGACAGAATCCGGCGCCCCAACTGGGACTAGAACCTGGGGTGCCGGTGCTGCAGGCAGAGGATTAGCCTAGTGAGCCATGGCGCCGGCTAAACCTCATTTGTTTAAGCCACTTGCAGTCAAATACTCCTTGCAGCTGAGAACATTCCAACAGTATACCTCCCAATAAATTGCTTCTCTGCTTATGTTCGCTGGAGTCCATTTTTTATTTTTGCAAGAAAAGAACTACCTGATACAGCATACTAAATGTAAGCCTCTGTGGATTATATGTTGTAGCCAGAATTGAGGCTTTCTGTCTCTGATTATTCTTGATGTGGACTGAAATGTTGGCTACACACTGCAAGCCACTGTGGCCAACTCCTTGCTACTGTTCAGCAGTATTCTTGGATTTGTGCTTTGTGATAAGACATTATTTTCCCCGTGGTTTCTGCCTTTTCACTATGGGTCAGAAAAATTCTTCAAGCTAGAGTCAACTAGACATGTGTTCAGGGAAAGCCTTCTAAGACTGGGATAAACAGCCAAAGAAATGCGTTTTTTATGCTCCTTTAAAAGTGACCATGGGGACTAAAGAGCAGGTATTTCAGTAGGAGGAGAGGTCTGTGTATTTTGTGTATTTTGGTGGCTAGCCAAAGCAGGGCAAGATAGAGCCACCCTCCTCCACTTGCCCAACCCCCTTCTCTCTGGCTCTGTTCCACAGCTTTCTTCTAATGGGGGGGGAGGCAGTGCCAGATCTTTTTCTAACCAGGGCTCAATCAATGCTGGATGTGAATTTTTATTGCTGTTTTGAGTAGGGAAGAAAAAGAGTTGGAAATAGTTTCTTTTTCTTAAAAAAAAAAAGTTTACTTATTTAGGCAGTGAGTGAGCTCCCATCTCCTGGTTTACTCCCAAAATACCTGGCAACACCTGAGGCCTGAAGTCAGGAACCAGGAATATAATCCAAGTCTCCCATGTGGGTGGCAAGAGCCCAACCACCTGAGCCATTACCACTGTCTCCCAGGGTCTGCACTGGCAGGCAGTTGGAGCCAGGAGCTAGAGCAGAGACTTGAGCACAGACTTTCTGATGTGGGGTGTGGGAATCCTAAGCATCATCTGTTATAACCACTGGGCCAAATGCCTGTCCCAGAAGGAGCTTTCAAAGCACTCCCTGATTCAGACATGAACTGCCACAGTTTCCTGCCCCCCATGGAGGCTCTGCAGTCCGATAGTGCGGGTCTCCCTACCTTACCGCTACTCCAGGGCAGCCCCTGGGAGCCATCTTGGCTCTGCCCTTGCTGTTAGTGTGGTTCATTTTGGTTTATTTTCTCTGATCACTCACTCAGGGGGCCTGCTATTGGTTCCATGACTTTCTCCAGCTCAAGGTGACAAAGTTAAGTAATTGCTCCAAACTGGAAAAAATATGTTTGGAGGCAGTCAATGTGTGGGGTTTAGGAGTACAAACAAGGCTTTGGCCCTTAAGAACAATGATGACAGCAGCAGCACGTAATATTAACAACAGCTGACCACATACAACACTGTTCTGAGCACTTTCCATATATTAGCACACTTAGCAGCTGCTTCACTTTCATAAAACTACTTCGCATCTTTCAGCTTCCAGTTACTCAGACATAAAGTGAGGATAAGAGAAGGACTCAACTGATTACATTCTTGTGAGGACTGAAAGAAACAGTGCAGCAGGCCTGGCACCCAGTGAGTAGTTATTACATATTAGCTTCTAAGGTTCTATGTAACAGGGCTTTACCAGTTGAAAGTTATATGGAATTTGTATTTTAGCCTTTTTAAGTTTGACTTATCTTGACTCTTCAAGAAGTCATTATAAGCTGTACTCAGAACTCAGAAACATCTTCAGCATATTACCCACCAAGTAGCATTACATGGATGCAAAACAAGACTCACCAACTGATAGCCGGTGGAGGGTTCTAGCTTCCTTCTTACCTCCAGAAACCTGTAGTTTTCTGAGGCTGGATGGCTGGATTTTATAGGATTTATCCAAGTGTCTGAAGCTCATGATTGAGTATCCTCCTCCTTTGTTTACTAGAGCAAATTTATATTAATAATTTGAAAACTATTTGGCAAAAGCATCATTCCAATGATTTTCTGGAAGGAAACTGGACTGTTGAGCTGGGATATGCTGACATAAATGATGATGATGATGATGATGATGATGATGATAAATTCTGATAGAAGATACACATACCAAGTTACTACTGAGGAACAAAAACTGCATCCTGCATCTCATCAAGTCTCACGCCCCTGTGAGAAAGACATAATCCCCCTTATATTCAAGAAGAGTAAACGACTTAAGTAAGGAGCCGGGTTGCAATCAATAGAGCTGGGATTTGAACCAGGCCATCTTCCAGTCTAGATCTTATGAATGACTAACTTGCTATAGCATATGCCACAAAGCAGGCAGGCCAACTCTGCACAACTCCTCCCTGCAAGCCTATTATTGCATAGAGTGGAAACTGCCCCCACTGGTCCAAAATGGATGAGGCTCTTTGGCCTTCTGGAATGCAGGCTCTGGCTGGGGTGGGATGAGGAGCCCCACGTCTGACTCTCTTTGAGCAGGAGTCAAACTCTGAGAAGCCCTAAGCAAAGATTTGCCAAAGCAGAACATAATACTCACTTTAGAAATACAGGGGCAATTCTTACTGGATGTTGAACTAGAACATCAACCTGGGAAAGCTCTGTCCTATTTTTCTACAACTTTGATGGACAATGTCCTGCCTGTACTCTCTAAGTTATCTCTCATGAGATACTTGTCATAACGTGTATCCCCCAAAGCTTCAGCAGTGTCGTGATATTTACCTGAATTCAGAAAAACAATGTTAAATAAGGGACAGACTGCAGCTGTTTGGCTTCTCCAGTGTAAGCTTTCCAGAATCTGTGTGCGTTCATAAACACCATGTCACTGAGGTTCCGGCCAACCTTACCAGATGTGGATGCACTCAGAGCTGAACCTGTAAACCTCTCACTTCATCCGCCATACCTTTCCAGCCACTGTTTATTTTTCCTTGAGAAAAATGAAAGTTTTCTATTTCTTGCCAAGGCTATTACAAAGAAAGCTAGATTTTTTTTTTTGAATTGTCCTTCTTCAGGTTCAAGTACAAAACTTTTATAAAGAAATTAAAAATCAAGTCCAATTTACTAAATGTGCCTTAAACTATTAATTAAGTGCATGGTCTTAATAAAGGGCATAGTAAAGGATATTCAAAGAGGAAAAGGCACATGTTTCAACAGAAGCGATAACAGGAATCTGTAGGAAGGTCACCAGCCAAGAAAGTGGAGACTTAGAGATCTTAGAGAATTCATCAAGACCTCAGGATTTAGGCAGGTGTTTGGCCCAGCAGTTAAGATGCTCACTGGAGGCCGGCGCCGTGGCTCACTAGGCTAATCCTCTGCCTAGCAGCGCCGGCACACCGGGTTCTAGTCCCGGTTGGGGCGCCGGATTCTGTCCTGGTTGCCCCTCTTCCAGGCCAGCTCTCTGCTGTGGCCAGGGAGTGCAGTGGAGGATGGCCCAGGTGCTTGGGCCCTGCACCCCATGGGAGACCAGGAAAAGCACCTGGCTCCTGGCTCCTGCCATCGGATCAGTGCGGTGCGCTGGCCGCAGCGCACCGGCCGTGGCGGCCATTGGAGGGTGAACCAACGGCAAAGGAAGACCTTTTTCTCTGTCTCTCTCTCTCACTGTCCACTCTGCCTGTTAAAAAAAAATTTAAAAAAAATTAAAAAAAAAATAAAAAAGATGCTCACTGGAATGCCTGCATCCCATACTGGGGCACTGGGGTTCAATTCCTGACACTGACTCCTGATTACAACTTCCTACTGTGTGGATCCTGGGAGGCAGCAGTGATGGATCAGTACTTGGGTTCCTGCCTCCCACCTTGGAGACCCACACTGAATTTCTGGCTTCAGTCCCAACCATTGTGGGCTGTGAGAGAATGAATTTCTCTCTGTAGATATCTCTGTCCCTGCCTTTTTCTCTGCCTCTCAAATAAATAAATAATTAAAAGAAAAATATAAAGACCAAGGGCTGACCGCAGATCTCTGTCACTCTTCCTTTTTCTCCCCTGCCATCTAAGTACAGTTTCACACTGCACAATTTCAATATATCAACAAGACTGTTGGAGAAAGCCAAAAAACAAATTCTTAATTTACTATGAGACACAATCCACGTGAGGTCCACACTGTAAGGAGCCAGTGAGTTGTTAACTTTGGGGTGAAGGTCATGCAAACTTTTGAGGCCGAGAGGACTTCTGTGAATCTTACTCCAGAGAGATTCACAGGCTCCCAACAGTTTATACTGTAAAAGAGTTCATGGGTCCCCAAGACCCACCCATAGATTCTAATATGTGGGGAATAAACATCAGTTTCTAGTGAAACCAGCCAGATTCAAAATTAGAATCTTGCTGTGAGAGCAAATATTCAGTTCAGTCATTCCTCAGTATCCACAGGGGACTGATTCTAGAAAGTCCTGTGGATAACCAAATCCATGGATGCTAATGTCCCTAATATAAAATGGTGTCGTATTTGCATATAACCTATGCATGTCTTCCTGCATACGTTCAATCATCTCTAGATGACTTATAATGCCTAATACAAGGTAAATGCTAAGTAAGTAGTTGTTATACTATACTGTTTAGGGAATAAGGACAAGAGAGAAAAAGACTCTGCATGTTCAGTAAAGACACAACGTATTCTCTGAATTTTTCAACCCTCCTCAGAACACAAGAATGACGAGGGCAGACAGTAGTTTATGGTATAGGACTAAGGAAATGCTATACATCTAACTCTATCCTGCAAAGAGCTTTACTTTGGTGCAGGAAGAACCTTGGTAGTGGGAAAGGTTCCTCTCCTAGGCAAAGCGAAAACAAGCCATCTCAACCCCAGATGCTCATTTGGTCTTGGCTTTGATTTCATATATTCACCCTTCTAATCCTCCTCTTTCTGATGGACACATCCTTCCCTTCAGTATGTGAATGTACTAAGTGCCTCTGAAGACTTCGAGACACCTGCCATATTTTTGTTCTGATTTGCTATATTCATGTTGCCTTTTAACTCCATAGAGTGCTATCCTATTGCTATTTCTGGATTCTCCAAGGGACACACTCACTCTAGCTTTATATTGGATACTATATCTTTGACATTACAACAAGAGCAGCAGATAACTTTTATTTTGTTCGACCAGTGCATTAGGTTCTCCAGCGAGGATCTGACACTACTTGACTTAGAGCCACACTTGGCCACAGATACCTACCACCATCACAAGTCCCATTCACAGCTGAGGAAACTGAGGCTTAGAGCAGTCAATTGCACAAAGTCACAAAATAAATGGCAACACTGGAAGTCAAACTTGATCAGTTGTATCTAACCTCTGTACCAGGGATTGTTAAATTTTGAATGTGAAAGGCCAGAGAGTAAGTTTTACAGGTGGATCACATGGTCTCTCTTCCAACTACTCTGGTCTGACACTGTAGTGGGCAAACAGCCAGAGATAATTCTGAATAGAAGCATGGCTTTGGCCTGGAGGCTTTAGTTTACCACCCTGTCTTCTATACCAATTTTCTAACTCCATGACGTAGAATGTCATCATCTCAGAGCACAGAACAGTCACAATCTGTTTACATTATATTTATTGTGTGGTGGCATTGCTAAGTGCATTTGCGTTCTTACAGTTAAGAAAAATGTATTATAGTAAAACACCAAAAAAATCACACTTAGAAAGTAATGTGAATCTCATTTATTGTCATGGGAAATGTTGGCGTAATTATGTGTTTCAAGTTATGCGAGGCTCAGGAACCTCTGTCCTAGCCTTGATTTTCTGGCAATGCTAGTTTTATCTGACATGCACCACACAGCTAAAGTAAAATGTCAGGAGCATCACCAGTTCTCCAACTTCCTGATGTGTCCTTGGGAAGGCAGAAAAGAAGCCTCTTTATTAAATATTCCTATAGCATGTTAGATCTGGGGAGCCACACCTTTATTTATAATAAATACCATATACGTAACCACTGACACTAGACATCAAGCGGCTCTATAAAACAGACAATGCTAATGTTTCCAAATCACACTTTCTGTGGTCTGAGGTGTTTGCCTGTTCACTGTTCAGAAGCCCTCTGTTTTTCAATGTTTGCCTGGAGAAGTGTGTGTTAAAGTTTAATTAAAGATAGCACTGAGACAGATGAAAGCCGTAGTTTGCTTTTACTACCTTTGTTACAGGAGTGGGAAGGAGGCGGAAAAAGGGCAGAGCAACAAAAGAAGTGCGGAGAAATACTGACAATACTTGGGAAGGGGCATGGAGACAACAGGGCTAGACTGGCCTCTCCCCAGAAGAAGTCCAGTGGTGGGTGGGGTAGCCTTGGGACTACCAAAATAGATGTATAGGGCCAACGCTGTGGTGTAGAGGGCTGAATCGTCCGCCTGTAGTACCAGCATCCCATATGGGTGCTAGTTCCAGCCCTGGCTGCCCTTCTTCCAATTGAGCTCTCTGCTAATGTCCTGGGAAAGCAGAGGAGAATGGCCCAAGTGCTTAGGCCCCTGCACTTGTGTGGTAGACCCAGAGGAAGATCCTGGCTCCTGGCTTTGGATTCACTCAGCTCCAGCTGTTGCAGCCATTTGAGGAGTGAGGCAGCAGATGGAAGACCTTTCTCTCTGTCTCTCCCTCTCTCTGTCTATAACTCTACCTCTTAAATAAATAAAATATTAAAAAAAGATATCTAGCCCCAAATAATGAAGGACCCAAGTGAGTAAAAGAATATTTGCAGGAGAATCTGGAGAAACCACAGGAAACCTCTGAATTCACCACAGAAGACTCAATACAAGACGACTTCAAAAAGTTCGTATGAAAATGGAATGGAAGCTAATTTTGGTATGAAAAGTTTTTGAAGTCCCTTCATAACAGGCATCTTTCCATGAGCTTTTAGTATACTCCTTGTAGGCATGGGTTACAAAAATACCAAAATGAACATCTTTTAATTTCATTTTTCCACAAACTTTCTGAAGTACCCTTGTGTTGGGGCCAATTTTTTTTCTAACTTTAGAAAACTTTATCTAGATTAAATTATATGATTTAACCCCTTTATTTTTCCAATGTTTAAGAATGGCCCCTCTGTGTTGAGAGGATAAGTCCTCTACATCACTGAACCTATCACAGAACCTAGGACGAAACAATAACAACAAGGACGATGACAGCAAAAGCCAAACCTAGTGAAGCACTCCCTGTGTACAAAGTCCCACTCTTAAATCTATCCTTGGTCCTGCTGTTATCTCCAGTTTATAGAGGAAGGGACTGAAACAAGTGTTGACATTCTCCAGAGCTTCCGAGACAGGAAACCCATATAGAATGAGGTTATTTGGAGTCGGATACTTGTTAGTGCTCCTCAAACTACTTACATTGCAGTACTCAAACTGCACAGAAGAGACTGAAAGTTTCCAGGGAAGAGCCAGAGATAAACAGCTACAGGCAATTTATTGTTACTCTCCTACTATATCTCTGTGTTTTTATTTTGCATTTCAGGTTCTATTTAGTATTGTAGCTGTGTTCATTTTAATGCAATAACAAGGTCTGAGTGGAGAGTACAAAAGAATGTGCCGTGTTTCTGCCGTGAGAGAAGCACACCCATGGATGCACCTTCATGTGCTTGAGAAATACAGGTCAAGGCAGTCCTAAACAATATGCACATTATCCCGTCAGAGAAACTCAAATACTTCAATTACTTACTCACTAGTGACTTCATAACAGAGGGAAAAATATTTCCTAGGATTGGAAAGTTTTCAAATCTAGCTCCCTCAAGAGTATACACGACCTGAAGACACAGGTGAAACAGATCCAGGCATTCATTTATCCAAGCAAGTGTGCTGGGCTCCAACACTCGGAATGGGCCCTGGGGCTACAATGGTGAAGAAGTCAATTTCACCCCAAGGAGCCTAAAGTCTGATGGGTTTGTGGATGTCCACAGACGTCCAGGTGGCTCTGGAAACGCAGCCCACTCTTGACTTGATGGCCCCCCTTCTTCTCAGCTCTACCTTTTCTCCACCCTCTGACAGATTAATCTTGAAAGGCAGGCAGCGTCTGCCCATTTTTGCTAAGTGTCTCATTAACAGCTAAAAAAGAATCTGGTTTCTAAGAAACCCCCCTTTGAATGCAGTCTATGTTCCTCATTTTATTTTGAAAAACAAATGCTTCCTAATGGCCAAAATATTTAAGTTTGAAAGCCAGATAATGAGAATACACAATAATCGCTTCCTCAACTTTTTTTTATTCTAGCAATAATTTCCTTGTCACTTGAATGTGACTTCCAATTGTCACAATGACTCCGAGACAATGATTCGGTGCTGCCTGATGGCACAAAGTGGAGTTGTGGAAGCTGATGCCAAAACCATGTCAGCTTAACTCAGGAGAATGACAAAAGCTCTGAGTAATCTCACCACTGAGAAAGCAGGCTAGGCCACTAAACTGGTGCATAGATTAGGAGTTCTAACAAATCTTCTGTATCTTGACTGATTGCTCCTCCCATTTCCTGACATGGAAGACATCTTTTTTTTTTGCCTATAAATGTTCTCTGTGACTCCCAAATTCATGAGTTCAGAAAGTAAAGAAGCCAGAAACAATCCTTGAGGGATTTCTACTAGGAGGAAAAAAATCTCACCCAAATACTTTTCTTTCTTTCTGTCTTTTTTTTTTTTTTTTTTTTTTTTTGGCAGGCAGAGTGGACAGTGAGAGAGAGAGAGACAGAGAGAAAGGTCTTCCTTTTGCTGTTGGTTCAACCTCCAATGGCCGCTATGGCCAGCACACTGCGGCCGGCGCACCTCGCTGATCCGAAGCCAGGAGCCAGGTGCTTCTCCTGGTCTCCCATGCAGGTGCAGGGCCCAAGCACTTGGGCCGTCCTCCACTGCACTCTCTGGCCACAGCAGAGAGCTGGCCTGGAAGAGGGGCAACCGGGACAGAATCTGGTGCCCTGACCTGGACTAGAACCCAGTGTGCTGGTGCTGCAGGTGGAGGATTAACCTATTGAGCCGCGGCGCTGGCTCACCCAAATACTTTCAATGAAAGAATAAAAATCAGATTGTTCTAGGGGGCCAATGTTGTGGAACAGTGGGTTGAGCCACCACTTAGTATTCCTATTAGAGTGCTGGTTTGCGTCCTGGCTGCTCTACTTCTCATCCAGCTCCATATAAATCCTCCAGGAAAACCAGCAGAAGATGGCTCAAGTACTTGGGCTCCTGCCACCCATGTGGGAGACCCAGATGAATTTCCAGGCTCTTTGTTTTGGCCTAGTCTGGCCACAACCATTTCAGCCTTTTGGGGAATGAACTAGCAGATGGTTCACAAGGACACCTATGATTATCTTGGGCATACTCAGATAATCCAGGCTAATCAAGATCCTTAGGTAATTCAGATCAGCAAAGTCTCTCTCTCTATCTTTTAGAGGCTTATTTATTTGTATCTCTGTGTGTTGCCCTGCCTTTCAAATAAATACTTTAATTTTTAAAAAAAATCAGATTGGGTAAATCAAGAGGCAACTGAGCCTTTTGTTTTTTTAATGGATAGTAATGTCACAGCCCAGGAAATGCCTCTCTCTACCACATTTGGCCACTTGATCCTTTCCCAGTGATTTCTGAATATAACTTTAGAAGCCTTCCCAACCCAGTACCTATGTCAAAGTATTCAAGGACAAAAGACAGAACCTGCTCTGCATACATCTATCTTCCAAATTCCAGTTCTTTGAATCTATAACAGAAAATATCTGGGGCCAGCGCCGTGGCTCACTTGGTTAATCCTCCGCCTGCGGCGCTGGCATCCCATATGGGTGCCAGGTTCTAGTCCTGGTTGTTCTTCTTCCAGTCCAGCTCTCTGCTGTGGCCCCAGAGGCAGTGGAGGATGGCCCAAGTGCTTGGGCCCTGCACCCGCATGAGAGACCAGGAGGAAGCACCTGGCTCCTGGCTTTGGATCGGCATAGCTCCAGCCGTGGCGGCCATTTTGGGGGTGAACCAATGGAAGGAAGACCTTTCTCTCTGTCTTTCTCTCTCTATCTGTCTAACTCTATCTGTCAAATTTAAAAAAAAAGAAAATATTTGTAAAGCTCCTGCTCTGGGCCTTATAAAGCAGAAAGCAGAGGCAAAAGCTGTGTGGAGGCTGGCACCACAGCTCAACAGGCTAATCCTCTGCCTCCGGCGCTGGCACACTGGGTTCTAGTCCCGGTCGGGGCACCAGATTCTGTCCCGGTTGCCCCTCGTCCAGGCCAGCTCTCTGCTGTGGCCTGGGAAGGCAATGGAGGATGGCCCAAGTGCTTGGGCCCTGCACCCCATGGGAGACCAGGAGAAGCACCTGGCTCCTGGCTTCGGATCTGCGCTGGCTTCGGATCTGCGCGGTGCACCAACCGCAGCAGCCATTGGGAGTGAACCAACGGAAAAGGAAGACTGGAAGACCTTTCTCTCTGTCTCTCTCACTGTCCACTCTGCCTGTCAAAAAAAAAAAAAAAAAAAAAAAAAGCTGTGTGGAGTGATGCTATCACATTTGTGTTACAGTGGTTCTCAAAAAGCAATGGAGCAATTAATGGGAAAGAAGAGCTTCATCTATCTATACAGTCATTTTCACACTAGAAAATCTAAAAGCAAAAACAAGTAGCCAACCAATTTGGGTCAGGAACAGAAATCGATGAAAAGAAATACTTTCCTCTTAAACTTAGGGAAAACAAGGCAACACTATGAAATTATACAAATGACTACCAAGTTGACTAATAGTTCTTTTAGGAAAATTTATCTTAACTCTTTAGGCTAGATTATAACATTTCTCCTTTTATAACATAAACTCCAATATCTTCTAGGATGCCTTTTTTTGGGTAGTCTCAGAATGTTGTAACTTGTTTGTATCTAAATGAGATTATGAAATGAGAATTTCTGGATCTGCTTACTGTTGAATCCATATCCATTACTTACTCACTTACTTCTTTACTCATTCCATATATATTCTATGAGCACCTGTGTATTAGTTTCCTATTATAGCTGTAAACGTTACCACAAACTTAGTGGCCTAAACCAACACACCTTTATCATTTCATATGTGTGGAAGTTAGATTATTCAACTTAATGAAAAAGGCAATGTGATAAACATTGGTGAAAATCACAGAAAGAGAGAGAGGGAGAGAGAGAAGAGAGAGGGAGGAATGTGTAAATGTGTATTAATTTGCAATTATTGAAAAACATTTTAATTCAACTTGCTTGGATTCTAGGTCATAATCTAAACTTCCTAGCTAAAAAAGCTACAAGTTCCTCTTTTTGCCTTTTCTACAATCTGAAAATTATGATCTCTATATTTTGTTATTTATAAGATTCAATATTAATGTATCAGAAATGAATGTCAGTATCAACCAATAGAGACTACTTTTTTGTAGGCAACTATCAAACAACCAAGTGAATGGCAGAGACATCTCTCCAATGCCATGGTTTGAATGTGCCTGGCAGAATTCATGTGTTGGAAACTTCATAGGAGAAATGTAGTTCTTGAGGGCTCTGCCCTAAAGAATTGATGAATACTGTTATAGAAAGGGCTTGTGGGAGTGGACATTCTCTTTTTCTCATGCTCCCTCTCATCTGCTTTTCTATCATGTGTATCATATATCAAATTCCTCTACTCAGGAATTTGCAGCATTCAAGCTGCTGTCTTTTTTTTTTTTTTTTTTTTTTTTTTTTTTTTTTTTGACAGGCAGAGTGGACAGTGAGAGAGACAGAGAGAAAGGTCTTCCTTTTGCCGTTGGTTCACCCTCCAATGGTTCACCCTCCAATGGCCACCACGGCCGGCGCACTGCGGCCGGCGCACCGTGTGATCTGAAGCCAGGAGCCAGGTGCTTCTCCTGGTCTCCCATGCGGGTGCAGGGCCCAAGCACTTGGGCCATCCTCCACTGCCTTCCCGGGCCACAGCAGAGAGCTGGCCTGGACGAGGGGCAACCGGGACAGAATCCGGCGCCCCGACCGGGACTAGAACCCGGAGTTCCAGCACCGCAGGCGAAGTATTAGCCTAGTGAGCCATGGCGCCGGCCTCAAGGTGCTGTCTTGGAAGCAGAGAAACCAATCCTAACCTGCCAGTGCCATAATCTTGGACTTTCCAGTCTCCAGAATTGTGAAAGAAAAAATTTTTGTTCCTGATAAGTTATTCAGTTTAAAGTAGGAGTGTACTTCAAAAGGTTCATGGGAAATTGAATTAATAAATAAGTTTGTTTTGGTGCAAAGGATTTTGAAATCCATGTATTTTTTTCTTTTTCTAAAAAGATTTATTTTATTTATTTGAAAGACAGAGTTACAGAGAGAGGTAGAGACAGAGAGAGAGGTCTTCCACCCAATGGTTCACTCCCCAGATGAACGAAACAGCCAGAGCTGTGCTGATCTGAAGCCAGAAGCCAGGAGCTTCTTCTGGGTCTCCCACTTGGGCGCAGGGGCCCAAGGGTTTGGGCCATTTCCTAATGCTCTCCCAGGCCATAGCAGAGAGCTGGATTGAAAAAGGAGCAGGCAGGACTAGAACTGGTGCCCATATGGGATGCCAGCGCTTCAGGCCAGGGCATTAACTCGCTATGTCACAGCGCCAGCCATGTATATTTTTTCATAGCATGAATTTTTCATGAGGTCCTTGTATACATGGATTTAGAAATATTTTTGCACCAAAATAAGTTTTTGTTTTAATTTCACTTCCCACAAAATTTTGGAAGTGCCCACCTGGTTTGTTATAGTGGCACAAAATGGACTGAGACACCCCCTTAACTAACTGCTCAAGATTTAAACTCTCCTTGACCTTCTCAGGAGAATAATGAGAAGGCTGCTCAGCACACACAATTTAGATGATGAACCAGTGATTTCCCATGTAACAAACAGGATTCCTAACCTTCATTACTTGCATGGTCAACAATCAACTACAACCCTTCTCGCCAGGCTCTAAAGTTCTCAGCTGTCTCAGATTAAACATTTCTACCATCATATTCCTGGTACTTGTCCCAGACATGACTACTGCAGAAAACACACCCCAGCATTTGCAGCCATTCTGTGAACACCATCCTGAACTACCTTTACCCTCTGTTCTTTCCCCTCCCAGACAGGTAGAAGGATACACAGCTCTATTCTTTCATGTGCATCATTGTACTTCCTGGCTTATGACACTTACTTCTTTTGTTTGTTGTCTCTTCCCGCTAGAAAAGGAGATACCCCAAAATAGTGGTTTTTGTCTTGTTGTTTTCTCTGTTCAGCTACCTAGATTAATGCTTGGGTTATGGTAGAAACTCAAGAGATAACTATTGAATGGATTGATGAATGAATAAGCAATGGTTGTTTGAAATTCAAGCTTCAAAAATTTACATCAGCCTGATCAAAGTTCAATCATTAGCCTCTCTCTCTAAACTAAGTAGGTTTTCATTAAAAAATAAAAAAGAATCTGGCACCTTGCTACTTAGTAAGGAATATGGTTGAAAATAAACTGCAGTGACCTTGGGCTGCTTCACTGGGCTGCAAGATTCTTAACCTTCATCATCAGTCTGGTAAACAGCTAACTACCTCCTTTTCCTCTTCCTGAACTGCCACAACAATGTCATTGCCCCTGGCCCTAAGAATCTGGAAAGTGTCTGAAAATAAACCAGAAATTTAAAAGACAACACAAAGAGACTCCAAAACCTGTGGTAGATGCATATTATGGAGAAACTATGCATCAATTTAAAAATATTTCTCCAATAAAATAAAATTTATGCATTCATTTTTTTCCCATAAACTTTTTGGAGTACCCTTGTACAGGAATTGTCTTTTCTAAGCCAAGTTGGTAAACTGGTAGCAGATTGGCTTTTACCTTGGATCCAGAAAGTTGTTGTCTGAAGCAGTTTGGCTAGGGAAGTGCCACAGCACTGTAAGTCCTCTCAAACTCATGCCTGAAGTGGTTGTAATTAGCTTCTCAAAGGAGGAGTAGGGGTGGGGCTAGCATTTCTCCATGATACATTCACTCAACCTTACCTGAATTTCTGTAAAATCATCTCTTAGCCTGTGTTCCTATTTCTTCATGGGTAGGTCTTTCTGTCTCTAACATCGAATGTGATTTTTCTGAAGCATGTGTGAAATCATGTCCCTTTCTCGTCTATTTAAACCCTCTATGACAGGCCGAATGATGTCTCTTCAAATGGAGTTCAGGACAGGCTATCCCCAAATATAGCACCTTGGCCATTTTTCAAGCTGAAGGAACTTGAGGAATGGCAGGTGCAGGAAGGACTTCCTAACTGTCCATGATGCAGTGGGACGATCCTCATGCGACAAGTGCCTTCCTTATATTTGGAGGAAAGGAGCATCTTGATCTCTGAAGATGGAGGGATTCTAAAGAGAATCCGAATGAGAAGGACTTGCTACATTTTCCTCAGTCTAGTACTCTTAGCTCATATCCACCCTATCACATTTTCCCATGATTCTATACTCTTCATCAAACATCATAAAAACACCAGGGCTTAACCATTTCTTTGGCTTTATGTTCGCAGGAAAGCTCCCAAGTCACATAAAATACATATAAAATAAATTTGTAAGCTTTACCCTTGTGAATGTTTCTTTTGTTTCAGAATCACATATAAGAACCTAGACAAGTATAAGGTAAAAGGTATTTTTCTTGTATAATGTCCACATCTTAATCCCTCAAAATTGTGACTATGCTACAGCAAAAGAGATTTTGCAGATGAAGTGAAGGATCTTGAGATGGGGATATTATCCTGGCATATCTGAGTGGAATGAGGACAATCTTAAAGGTCCTTTTTTTAAAAAAAAAATTTATTTGACAGATAGAGTTAGACAGTGAGAGAGAGACAGAGAGAAAGGTCTTTCTTCCATTCGTTCACCCCCCCAAATGATTGCTATGGCCAGAGCTACGCTGATCCTAAGTCAGGAACCAGGTGCTTCCTCCTGGTCTCCCATGCAAGTGCAGGGCCCAAGTACTTGGCCCATCCTCCACTGCCTTCCCGGGCCACAGCATAGAGCTGGACTGGAAGAGGAGCAACCGAGACTAGAACCCAATACCCATATGGGATGCCAGCACTGCAGGCGGAGGATTAACCAAGTGAGCCACGGTGCCGGCCCTAAAGGTCCTTTTTGAAGGGAGGATAAAGTGTCAGACAGATGGGAGAAGACAACGTGACAACAGAGGCAAAGCTGAGGGGATGTGGCCACAAGACAAGGAATGACAGCTGCCTCAACACACTGGAAGAAGGAATGGATTCTTCCTTGGAATTTCTAGAAGGAACCAGTCCTATCAATATCAATTTTAACCCCATAAGGCTAGATACAACTTGTAAGATAATGAATTTGTGTTAATTTACTGAATTTGTAGTCATCAGTAACAGGAAATAATATACCTTGTAATAATTATTAGACTTAGAATAAAATCCAAATTCCTTACCATTACTGACAAGGTCTTCATTGCCGCATTTTCTTCCCTCTCGCTCACTGACTTGCCTTCTCCCTCGTCCCCTGTCCTTCCGTCCTGCACTGCCCAAAGCAGCAGCCATCAGCCAAATGTAGCTCCTGAGGACTTGACATATGGTGAGTGCAACCAAGGAGATGGATTTTTAAATTAAATTAAAGTTTAATTAATTTACATTTTAATTTAAAAACTGAAGCAGTATAAAATACTCTCCCATTAAACACAACTTTATTGTTTGGTTGAATTACATTTCACTTCAAGTGAACTTTAGCAGTCAAACTGATATGCTTTAGGGATAATGTACACCCTAGAATTGAAGATTTAGGGGAGGAAAATAAAATATCATATCATATATTGAAACAAAGTGATAATATGCTAGTTCAAACGGATGCATGAAAATTAATTTCACCTGTTCCTTTTTGCTTTTGAATGTGGCTACTAGTATATTTAAAAATCACATTGTGTTTTTATTGGAGAATGGTGCCCTAGTCTCCCCACTCTCCTTCTTCCTTCTGCTTGCTGTGCCCTTAGATTTTGTAGATCTCACAGCTCTTGTCACCTCTGATTCATTCAGGTCTCAGTGCAAGCGTCCCATGTTCAAGGAAGGTCTCCTGTCTTCCCAACACAAGGAGCCCTCGCACTTGCTCCCTCTCTTGAATTCCAGGACTTGTTTCATCAGAGTTTGTATTCACCGTCTTCACGGCGTCCAGTGGCGTTTGCCATTCTTCTTCCTTGCTTGTTCATTCATCATCGTCTCCCCACCAGAACGCAAGCCCACAGGAGCGCAGGCAGGTTTTCACCCTTGGGTCTCCAGTGAAAGGATCAGTGCCTGGCAAATTTCAGGTACAAGACCATTTATTTCTTGACAAGACTCAATTGTACTTCCTACTGTTGAGTTTCCAGTGATTCCCTCTGGAAGCTTTTTAATAAAAGTCCCTTGTTTTGCTCGAGCAAGTCTGAAAGGGTTTCTATTACCAGCAACCAAAGGGACTTCAACTATGATAGAACAGCGGCTGCACAGAAGGGAGTGAAGTTTCCTCAATTTTTGGACGTGGAGCGCTTTGCAATCCTATGCACATAAAAATGTGAAGTCAAATGATTAGGGGAAAAGAGAATAATAGCTGGCCTTCTTTTTTCCTTTCTCTCTCTCCAAAATGGCAAGAAATATTTTCACTTGATTCTTGTTTCTGTCTTTAGTGAGCTCACATTTGCTTTGAAAGGCATTTCTCCAGGCTGCTCGATGCAATAACTTTGAAAGAGAAACTGAATTTGAGAAAGAGACAAAGTGCAGCTGACCCTTCTACATTACTTGCAGCAACTTGAATTCCTTCTTTGGTTCTACTTAGATTTCTGGTTTCCTTTTACTAGTTAACATTGTTGGTGCTGTTTACACAGCTGTTAATAGCTCATTTTTTTCTTTGTGTTATTTTTGTTTTTTCCAATTCTGTTTGTCTGGGCAAATTTGGATGCTGACAATTTATGTACAGCCTGGGATTTAAATGTGGAGTTGTCAGTTATTAAAAGCTACAGAAATAACAGTTCATCCTCTTAAGATAGAGTTTTCTGGATGTACTTTTTTGAAAACAAGACTTGAATGACACAAGTGACATAAACGACTTAGACTTTATATTATTAGTCAAAGGTAGGTCTATTCTCTCTGTACTTTTAATTCGAAGACAAAGTAGATTGCAGAGATAAGGTCTCCTTTATGATCATATCTTCAATTATACAGGGAAATTCTTTAGTTTTCCATTTACATATATTACTCTAATTTTAAATTTCTTGAGTATTCTTTTATCTTCCTATCTTTTCTTACTCCCAGAAAATAAAATACAGAATACAGAGGGGGCAGAGGATGTATTTGACATGAGAACATCAGGAATTGCCCTATAAAATGGATTTAGATTGACATCTTTTTAGCGATAAGCAGCAGAAAGGGAACAACTTTTTTAATGTTTGACAAGTGATTCAATTTCATCTACAGAAAATAAATAGCCACGCAGTCAAGAAATTTTCCTGTCCCATTTTTCTCTGGGCTTGAATAATTGGGTTTTGTTGAAAGACATAAAACGAATGAGGATCTGAGTTTTTGAGGAAGTGTCTACATAACCTCAGCTGAGATGTCTGGCAATTATTCTATTTGTTTGAACTGTGGAGAGAACTCCTTTGTGTTCTGAACAACCATTGATGAAATTTGTGGAATTGGAAATACCCACCTCATTTTGACCCTCTCCCCTCAGGTAGGCAGTCTCCCATAGGATGCACAGGACCACCTATTTGGATGGAAATTCATTCTCCCGAATAAGCAGATGCCATTAATGAATAACAGCCTTCAAAGAAAAGGCGAGGGCACGGGCTTTCACAGAGACTGGTAAACAGGGGAGTCATCCCGTCTTCCAGAAACCCTGAGGAAGGGTGGAGGGGATGTGTATTCCTTCTCTGAGTCCTTGAGGAAGCTGAGTCTCAGTGCAGAGTAAGTGGGAGCACAATGATCAGAAAACAAAAGGGTAGGGTGGATTTCTTAACTATCACTGCTTTCTGGGAGTAAAAAGCTCAGGCAAAGCGCAGTACCGCCAGTCTCAGTCCCTTCTGTTTGGTGGATGAACGTGATTTCTGTTGGATGTTTCAGAGGTGATCAGAAACCTCCAGAATGTGGCAACGTAGGGCATAAAAACATGTTTTTCGGGTTCTTGTTTGCATTCCTCCAAAGCCAAGTGAATCAGGCATTGAGAGGTAGCAAAGGGCGGTTGTTTTAGAATCCTGAAGATCAGGCATATGACAAGAGGAATATTTAAAATAAAAAAGGCAAAAAGAACCCTAAAAGGGGATATTCCAATAAAAAGCCAGGAGGTGAATCCTTAGGTCCTGAGTCTACTGGCTCCCAGGAGCTCTCAGCAGTAGAGTTTGGAGTTCTTAATGCTTTTGGGCTAGGGTTCTGGTGCTGAGGGTGATGCTGCACTGAGTATATGTTACCTCTCCAATAAATGCATGCAGGGCCAGATTTCCATGGTGGTCCAGAACTGATTTATCCAGGACAAATTCTGGCCCATGCCTGGTCTGCAGCAGCGATGAGTCTTTTGAGGCATCATCCACTGGTTCCAACCTGAAGGGTTTCTTCAGATTTGGAGGAAATATGCCAGCTACAAGGCAGCATAGAGTCCGATAAGGAACTGGGCTGTCAGATTTCAGTTTCTGATGATCCCAAGTCTGGTATGGGTGGGAAGGAGGAAGGAAAAAAATGTAAATATTATTTTGGAGGGCTACAGCCAGATATTGAAGGAACCTGTAAGAATTGAAAATTTGGTATGGACTGACAATTAGAGCAAGATAAGAGGATTCAGTCTAATTTGCTCATAAGTTCCAACAGAGACAAGATTTTTATAAGCCTTTGTTTATAGAAATCACCAAATGGTTAGACTATGAAGCTAAAAGTCAGCTCCAGAAATCAAGTGAGTACTCAAAAGAATAAAAATCACTTCTTACCTTGCTACCAACAGATCAGAGTCTAAAGCACAGGCCCAGAAGTTGGACTCACTGCTGGGTCTTCAGATTACCCATCAAGAACAGAACATAAAATGCTCAAACATCCTCACCTTTGTGGCTCTGATTTACTTACCTTTTATTTCTCTTCGTAATTTTTATCTCCATGTAGGTTCTAACCCCTGGGAAATATAGACTACTGGACCATAAAAGCAAAACCAGTCTGATGTTAGAAAACAAAATTTAGTTAGAAAATTAAGATTTAATTCTACTTTTGAAAAAAATCTACTTGAACTTTAAAGAAGAGAGTTAGGAACTGAACTAAAATTGATAGCAAAGTGTTAGCAAATTTGGATTAATTAGCAAGAAGGTAATCTGCAATTAATGAAAATTTTGAATTAGAGAATACAGTATTTAAAAGAAACTCTGGTTTATTACTTTCTACTACATTCTGTAACTCAAATCACTAAGGAACTTGCCTAGAAGATCATCTTAGGAGACCTACTTTAATAAGAATTACTTATAATTAGCATAACAATTTCGTATGCAAATGGTACTTCTAAAGTACTTTAAATTTACTCTTAAGCACTTTATACATTCCCATTTGCAGTCTTATTTACACCTTTAATTTGAGCTTTCTATGAAGAATGACTTCCCTAATGAAGAGTCAACTTCAAGCCAGCTCCACAAACTCTGAATTAGCAAACCCAAATCAATGAGATTTTACTTCACATATGTTAAACAGACTATATATAACAAAAATACTGATTCCTAGTGATATACTATTATACTAAAACTCCACTCATATTTAAATTCTGTGGCGTTTACATATACATGATTTATTATAGGCTGGGAAAGAAACTAAGTTATTGCAAGTAATTGGATGTGAAAGGCTTTAAAATTCATACTGTAACTGCCTGTACTTTATACCATTTATCTTCATCTGGTACTTTTAAAGGAATAGCACTTCTGAAGACTATTTTCAGAAAATAGTTCTTCAATGCCCTGTATCTTAGTTCAGATGAGAATCAGTAGGAGAAAATTGTAACCAACAGCATGTTAATAGGCCTTTAAAACAAATACAAACATATGTGACAAAATACATGTTTCCCCAAACTTTACATCTGAAAAGTGAAAGAATATGCAAAATATCTTCCAATGTTGGTTACCTGGGACACTGTATCTTTAATTCAATTCTGAGAGAAAATGCTTTGGACTCTTTTGAATTTTTAAATTTTTTTTTTTCCACTTGGCAAGCAGCATGGGCCACAGTTTTAAAATCTGATTCTGTCTCTATCTACCTTTTGCAGTTTCCAACTCTCCCATTTTTCTCTGGGGACTCGAAGGCTGTGTTTACGTTATGCCAAAGAGCTGAAACAGAAGTGAAATTCCAGTTCATCACCCAGATGTTTCCAAACTCCATGTAGCCATATTTGGAATTGTATATATAAAACACCCCTATAATTTATTAATTTTTCTTCCCCACCTGGATGTTTTGGCATCAAATCACTTTATGTCTGGCAACTCCTGGGAATTTCATATGCAGCCCTGGAACAGGGGTTCCTGCTAATCAGTCTGCTTTAATCTTCAAGTCCAGCCAGGTTGGTGGGGGTGGGAGGTGGGCAGACATTCCCCAAATGCACTTTTTTCAGAAGAGTGATGATTTAAACACCAGGATCAATGAAGGTGAGTTTATTGTTCTGGAATAGTCAGTCAACAATGAGAAAGCAAGCTAATTTGCCTTGCATTACTTTTAAACAAAAACAAAAAATATGTGCATGTGTATAAGTATGTATAGTGCCTGTGGGTATATATACATATACATAGGATGTAACTTTTGTCATCAGAACAAAACAGTTTAAATAAACATAAATAAGACAGAATCATAATAACAATTCTTTTAGCTGGAAGCTCCACTAACATGAAATGTTAGTGCATTTCCTTCCTTTCACAAATAAACACACTATGGCTAACCCAGGTGAAGTGAGTCATCCAAGGTTTCAGAGTGAGCTGAAAAAGAACCAAGACCAAAATCAAGATCTAAACAAGTTGTGTACTGATTGTACATATGTTTTTTAAAATTTTTCCATTGGGAAAACCTATTAGGATAAATAAAATTTTTATTATTTTATCTGCCAAATTATGTTAGGACAATTCTCAGACTGAAATCAGCTTAGAAAGTTTTCATTTTGTTTAAATTTTTACAAACATTTTTAGGCCTGAATCAAATCATTCCTGCAAATTGCCACTTGAATTTACAGTGGCATTACATGGAAGCTAATACAGAATTAGCTTCTGAATCTCAGTTTCATCTTCTGCTAAATAAAGAAGCCAAATAGTAGCCTCATAGAATGGATAGGTAGATGAACCAAATGTGTGTAAGGCACCCACACTGTGCCTGGCACATAGGAGTTACTCAGTAAATGGTTACAATGATGATTATGACCTGAAAACTCCAACCTGGAAGGAGGTGAGGTTCCCACAAATATCTAGACTCAGGACAAGCAGGGGCTGTCCATCTCCCACAAAAGCAAACCATGTGGCTGCTTATGGTGATGGAGCCACATTGCACAGATCTGCTGAATAATGTGACACATCTGGAGAAAACCACCCCATGATCCATAGGACAAACTTCCTGGTAAAACAAACAAACAAACAAACAAAACTATAGAAATGTAAGCTCAACTGACAAAAAGAAACTGATTTCACAATGCAAGGGGAGGAGAGTGAAAAGGAAGAGGTGATGAGGTTTCTATATACAAAACTTGTATTTATAGGATCATGGATAGACCTTGAGAGGCCAAAAACAAAAAACAAAACCCACCCAACCCTCAAGCAAAGACAAACAAAAATCAAAATCTTTCTCACTCCCTCTTTTTGTTTTTTTTTCCCCAAAGGAAAGGACTTTTTCTGAAGTTTCCCTTATTTCACTGAGGAACTTCTTTCAAAAGAAGTGCAATTGTCTTAAAACTCCTCCCTAGGAATCTCATTAAATAAGAGAAAGGTTATTAAACTGGCAAAGGTTAACTGCCAGAGGAGAGAAGAAACTAAAAGTCATCATCAATGCCAGGCAGACTTTTCATCTACAGTCAGGTACTATGTAATAATGGACTACATATATGACAGGTGTCCCAACAGATTATATCATCCAGTGATGTAGCCTTCTTGGTTTGTATACATATATACTATGAAGTTCACAAAATCAAGAAATCACATAATAATGCAACTTCTCAGAACATATCCCTGTATTCCTTCCCCTAAGAACACCTCTCAGAGATTATCTGGAAGACATTATCTACATGGCAAGATCACCTTTGTTCATAGTGCATTTCTTCCACTCACCCTGGCATATATAACCTGTTAATACCACTTTCTGGAGCCTTAACACCCTATTTTTTTCTGTAGTGCAAAATGCTTCTTAAGCTTCAACTATCTGGTCATTTCTTTGAGTCTCATACTTTGTGTATGGTCCTTTTGCTTATTCATATTTAGTCAATTTGTGTGTCTTTCCTGCTGTTAATTGGTCTTTTGTCTGTTCAGTCCACTGAAACTTCAGAAGGCAAAGGGGAAACCCTACTACATCCACACAACTGAGAACATATGTCAGTCTAGAGCATACCAATCTGTCTAAACTGGCTGTGGACTAACCTTATTTTACAATCTCTTTCTGTTGTTTCTTTCTGAGCAGCAGACCTATTGACTATCTTGTATGAAAAAAAAAAAAAAAAAAGGCCGGCACTGCGGTGCCGGCATCCCCATTCCCATATGGGTGCCGGGTTCTAGTCCTAGCTGCTCCTCTTCCAGTCCAGCTCTCTGCTGTGGCCCAGGAAGGCAGTGGAGGATGGCCCAAGTGCTTAGGCCCTGCACCCGCATGGGAGACCAGGAAGAAGCATCTGGCTCCTGGCTTCAGATTGTTGCAGCGCTGGCCGTAGCGGCCATTTGGGGAGTGAACCAATGGAAGGAAGACCTTTCTCTCTGTCTCTCTTTCACTGTCTATAACTCTACCTGTCAAAATAAAATAAAAAGTAAAAAAAAAAAACAACACCCTCTCTTCTAGGTGAAGTGATTAATATCTACTCCAGGTTGAGGAGGATTTTGTTAAATGGCTTCATCTCTCCTGTAAGCTTATCTAGTAGACACTGGACATTTGGGAGGGATGTATCCTGAGACATCTTTCGCAAATATAATTTCAGTCAAAATGGGCTATCACGTACCCCTGGAAAAATTTAAGGAACTCGTTTGCATCCTTAGTAAGAATCTTAACATTTGTGTAAAACAAAGTATAGATGATAAAGTGATGTTTAAATATTCATTTGCAAATCAAATGAAAAAACTCTAAGGTTGTTCAATGTGAAATTCAAATTGGCAGCAGCATGAGTTATCTCTTGTTGTGTAACAAGTCATCACCAACTTAGAAGCTAAACACACAACCTTTATTATCTCAGTTTCCATGAGACAGTCCCCAGTCATAGTTTAGCTAGGTCTCATAAGGCTGTGGTTGTCATAGAATCCCCAATAAAACTTGGGTCTTCTCTCCTGATATACAGCAAGCCAATCACTGATACTACAGTAGTAGAAGAAAGTAGGTGTTTATTTTGCAATGTGCAGAGCAAGGAAAATAGCCAAATATCACTTAATTTCTAGACTCCACAAAGAATTTAGGGTGGTGAATCAAATATTGAAGTTGTGATTGAGGAGTGTGTGAGCAGCTCATGTGCATACTTCTGGTTGACACGCAGTGCTTGTGGCCTCCCTCTGATTGGTTAACGGCAGGAGGCTGGTGTGTCCTGAGAATGTTGTGATGGCAATGTGGGCTCTGGTCTGTCTAGCGTCCGTGGGCAGATGGCTACGACTGTGTTTGATCAGGGTCTGGGGTTCCTGTGAGGCACCTCAAAATGGAGGCTAGCATTAGAATGCTAACTATAGAGGTGATCAATGATTTTGGAGTCATGATCTGGGTCTTTTGGGGCCAGCCTGACCCATGCACCATTCCCCTAATTTAGTGAATCACTCTTTAGTAAGGAATGGACTTTATATCATAAAAGTAAAGATAGGCTGGCGCCGCGGCTCACTAGGCTAATCCTCCGCCTGCGGCGCCGGCACACTGGGTTCTAGTCCTGGTCGGGGCGCCGGATTCTGTCCCGGTTGCCCCTCTTCCAGGCCAGCTCTCTGCTGTGGCCAGGGAGTGCAGTGGAGGATGGCCCAAGTGCTTGGGCCCTGCACCCCATGGGAGACCAGGAGAAGCACCTGGCTCCTGGCTTCGGATCAGCGCGGTGCGCCGGCCGCAGCGTGCTGGCCGTGGCAGCCACTGGAGGGTGAACCAATGGCAAAGGAAGACCTTTCTCTCTGTCTCTCTCTCACTGTCCACTCTGCCTGTCAAAAAAAAAAAAAAAAAAAAAAAAAAAAAAAAAAAAAGTAAAGATAGAGGAACTGCAAGATGAGTCTAGAGCCTGATAAAGTCCACACTGAAGGCATTAGGGATACGGGATCACAATTAGGATGTCAGCCAGGGGTAGGATCTCAACTGGAGGTTCTCAACTGGAGGTTCAGCTAGGGAAGGTCTGCTTTCCTGCTCATGTGACTGTCAGTAGATTTAGTTCCTTAAGGTTGTAGGACTGAGAGCCAATGTTTTTTGCTGATTGCTAGCTTTTGGCTATCTGAAATTCCTTACTGACTTGAGGGCTGTCTGTTTCTCAGATAGAGCCAGCAAGGAGAGAGAGACATCCCAGCAAGAAAGCACTATAATCTTACCCAATCACATACAGGCAATCACATAGTACATCACCTTTGCTCGTCCCATTGGTTAGATTCAAGTCCCTTTCCTGCCCACACCTGAGGGGAGGGGACTGAATAAAGGAGTGAATGCCAGGGTGTGGAGATGATGGGGACTACCTTCAGATTCTGGCCACCACAGTACCTCTAGCAATGACACAGAGAAAGATGATGGTACTTGGGTTTAAAACTGCCAATATTAATTCTGTCAGAACCAAATGCCTTCCATTTTTGCCTTATTCTAAGAGTTCCTACCTGTTGGAGTAAACCAAAAAAATTTTATTGGATACTTACAAATTGGCAAGACAGTCTCTCTGGCACATTTGTAGGCAGGTCTTAAGTAGTCAGTTATACTTGCTCACCTTGCCTTGAGATACTGTGGCAAAAGATCCCCTTTTATTTCGTTCCCATATTCCTGTCTTCTTCTCCTCCCATCCCTAAGTTAAAGAAAGAGTCTAAAAGGCTATGATTTTCTTAGCCTAATAATGCACTGAACTAACACTATGAGAGAAGATCAACTTTAGTACAAGAAAGAATAAGCTTTGAAACTCAGTTTCCACACAACATATCTGAGTCTCTGGGAAGGCTGCGGGGCACAAAATGCTAATAGGAGGTGGGTTACAGCAGGTGACTGGAGATTAATGAGAGGCAGATACTTTGTGGACACCCATGGGAGATGGAAGCAGGCTGATCCCACAAGTGACTTGACAGGGAAAGTAATGGCCTGCCTTGTACTTTCTTTGGAACTTGCTAATAGTAAGATGAACTTGGCTTACATGTTCCTTAGGTACTGGAGCATAACTAAAATTGTATGATTCAAATGTTCCCAAGTAAATTTGGATAAGTACTCTTTCAACTCTTTTTCAAAGGAACAAAGATGATTTGAATGACATGTTCTAGTTTTACCCTAGATGGTTCTGGAACATTCTTCAGGATGAGAGAAAACTTAGCCTTGGTACGGAGTAGTTTAATATTATCTAAGGATAGAAAACACTTCTTGGGAGAAAGTCTCACGGCAGAGGAAAGGTAAACTGTTTACATTTGCTCTTTGCCCTACTTGCTTTGAGCACAGAATGTGCTATCTTGTTAGTGTGCTGCAGATTCTTGGGTAGTTCAGCAAAAACAAATGAAAGGGGTGCCTTCTTGTCTCAGCACTTGGGGATTTATGCAGGCAACCAGTATTAGCGTTAATGGGTGTTAGACGCGTAAAACCCAGCCCTTCAACATGATAATACATAATACACCCCTTAATTTTTAATTCACTCGGGTCTCAATTTTAAAGCATTTTCTTGTAGTTTGTCCTAATTATAATCATTTTTAATGACAGCTTAAAAATTTCATCCAACTGTCTTATCACATACGGTACTTAATTTCTCAAGTGAACAGTTTTACTGTACACCATTCTGGGAATTTTAAGAACTAAAACATAAAAGGAGAGAAAGTCCTTTGTATGGTGAAACTAGATGTTAATTGTTCTAATATACATAAAGAGACCAAAGCAGTTTCTTGCAGCTCCGGGCAGCTCTTCCTGCAGAGGCTTCTCCAATTCCTTTCAAGGGAGATTCACACAACCCCAGGGGAAAGGAGAAGAAAAGGATTTTTTTTTTTTTTGCATTTTGCTAGGTTCTGCCAAAAATCAGAACTGGGATTGAATATTCATTGTTATATTCTACATAGTTGAATAGATGAGTCTTGTTTGCTTAGACCAAAGTGGAAACTACCCAGCTGGAAAGAATAATTAGCTGGCTACCTTGGCCACACCATTCTTGAACCTGCTCATTTTGTTAAGTTTGTTGAGGCATACTCAAATATCTTGCATCTGCTCACAAAATTTCATCACTCAAACAGGACATGGCTGTACCATCATCAGGGTGCTTGATCATTTCAGGTGGTAAATTTACTGCAAAGCTGAGAGGAGTCCTCCCCTTTTACTTAAAAAGAAAAAAGTTCTGGGAACTCCTGAGTTTTGTCATGTCTCAGTCACTTATTATTTTTGGAGAAGCCAGGAGTTCCCAAAGAGTGCATACTGAGTAAGCAGAAGTTTTCCGTATTTTGCTTTGTCTGGTAGAAATTCCATTTAGGTTACTTCTTCTTTGGTTTTCTTGGATCATGCTACAGATCGGGAAAGCTTACCTTGACTTGTGATTAACACGGAGGATATACTGAAAAGAACAAAGAAAACCTTGGAAATAGAGACACTTACATTATTTAAACCATGCTATAGCACAAGCCACACTCCACAAAATCTTTAAGGCAGGAGCTGATATACTACATTGGAGTCTCAGAGGCATGCTGGGGTGTTGATGGGAAGCTTAGGAAAATGCACATTCATTCGTATCATTCTAAAGAACCAGATTCAGCCATTCTTGGAGCATCATTCTTAATAAGAACCACTATGATTCGGCAGTAAGACAGAAAGAGTAATGTGGGGACCAGTAATCTGGTTTCTTTGGTAGAACTTGAGTAGATCCATATAAACAAATCCTCCCTGCCCCAGGCTCAAATATTAAACAAATGAAACTAAATGAATATATGTTTTCCTCCTGTAAAAAGCGTACAATTCTGTATGAGCAGGCAATCTCTTTTTCCTATAAAGAAACAACCCTAATAATAGAGTTTCTACACACTCACACACAAATGTTTTCCACACACATGGACATTTTAAAGTGTCATATATTCCACTTGCCAGTGGGAAATTCCATGAATTTTTCCAGGGGCTTGATATCGAAAGCAACATTTTGGAGGAAAATCTGGCTGTGGTTTGACCCTCTAGGGTTTGGGTACATCCAGATCCAACATAACTATTGGGAGAAAGCAGCATTTTCCTCCCCCACCCCGTGCGTTTACTCCTGCCCGGCTCCTGTTCCAGATGGCAGAAAGGCACAGACGCTATTTCCGTGCCCGTGCGGTCTGTCTTCACTTCCTTTTGGGCAGGGCCCAGGTCTCTCTGGGTGGCGTGTGTAGGGTTCACATTCGGCTGTATGGCTCCTATGCATGGTCCACTTGTACACCCATGGACTCACTGACAGTCTCCCGAAGGGCTATAGAGTTTGCAGTGTAATGATCAGAGCCCAGCATTCGCCCAAGTAAGTTTACTCCCATCGTGTGCCAGATGGAATGAAGAAGGCAGGCACAAACATTTCTCTCTCTCTCTCTCTTTTTTTTTTTTTTTTGGATGCATCTCTCCCATCTATGAGTATGTGCATGTACAGTCTGTTTTGACTTCTTTTTGAGAAAGGAACAGGTTTTCCCATGTGTTCCACGTGGGGCCAATATTAAGACCAATAGTGGTGCTCTCCCAATGCAGACTTGTCTTGTGCTAGAACCAGCCAGCCTCCAAGTGGTTCATGATGTGGTATTAGGGATGGGGGTTGGGCATGACAAGAGTGAAAGTTGTTTCTTTTTTGGACTAGCACAGCTGGAGGGTGGAATCAGCAAGCTACTGGCTACCCCTGCACCTGAGCCCAGGATCAGCAAGGCAGGGGTTGGGAAAGTTAATCTCTCTCCTCCATCCTGGCGGGGCCAAGGCATCCCGTTGCCCTCCAAGTAGAAGGGGAAGTTGCATCCACTGTAAATGCTGGAGGTAAAAATCACCGCCAAATTAGTAGCTTCCAAATATCATTTTCAATAAAAACTTCATGATAAAAAGCATGTTAATACCCAATGGTTAGTGGTTTTTATGACAGCGTTAAACCATTTGTGCTGAGGCTCTACTGCCGATGCTGTTTCCTCACTGAAGACAGAAATTGGCTGCTAGTGCAACGTTTGTGCGCTTTCACTGTTGCTATAAAATCAGCCCCCAGGAGAATTTTAAGTCTTCTTGAATTGCTTTTTAGCACAGACTAAGGAAGTAAAAGTTCTAAAACTGCCTGGTTACAGACAAATCACTTAAAAAGCCAGCTTTGTACTGGCAAAGTCATGCTATAGGAAATGTTTCAAAAGGCAGAATATAACAATATGAAAGCTAAGTATTGTTATTTATTTAACAAACGAAACAGGCTGTCATTGGGAACTAGGAGCCTCCAGGAACTCTTTAAGGTCATGTGAAATGCCAGATCCTTGTTGTAACAGACATCCTGCTATAATGTGTGATGATGTTTACACACGTGCGTCTTGGCGGATGGACTTGTTTATAAACAGATGCACAAGCACATATTCGCTATTCAATCAAAGTTCATTAATCCATCGCCAGTTGATTCAAAATAGCACCTAACGGAAAACCCTTTTCCAGATGGTCAAAATCACTGCATTTCGTAATAAAAAATACATAGTAATCTACAATATAAAAATATAGAATCTAGACTTAGCTTAATACAAGTCTAATGTACTCAGAGCTAAACTAAACAGATCTAGTAGTATGTTAAATACAGCCTGTGTACACAGTGTTTTTACAGAGTGAGGCCAGACCTAACCGGAAGTGGCACTGGAGAGGTGGGACTTGCTGCACTTGATTGAGGTGTTTGGGTAACAGTTATCATCTGCTCCTCCTACTGCATATGAGCTCTGTCAGGACTGACACTTTCTGCATTCCTTTCTATTTCTTGCTCTCTCACTCTGATGGCAGTGTTCTGTACCTACATGGGTTCAAATAAGCATTAAATGTCATGGCATTGTATATTTTCATCTTCCATGGCAGGACACTATTTCATTTCATTCATTGGTCAGGAAGACAAGGACCATCAGTAACAAAATAATTCTATCAAATAAAAGGATACCTTTGGGCTGGTTTTAATTGATTGACTGTGGGACCTTCAATCCAGGAATCCATTTAAAAGCAGTCCAATGTAAGCCACCTGGAAGACTGCCACATGCTGTAATGCTCCCTGGCTTACATGGAATGACCCTTGGGTTGGTTATCCACGAGTATTACAAACAACCTATCCTCCCGAAATGTAACAAAGAGCTAGGATTGTAAAAACTGGGGAAGACATTTGAGAAATGATAAACAACCCCGAGGATTTGAGTATTTATTCTAGGCTGCTTATGATGACATATTTTTATAACACTTGTCTGGGTGCCAGGAAATGGCAGGATGGAAAATCACATTCCCCAAATAAGTGAAGGGTGTGTCACCCTGAGCTGCCTCCATTTCTAGCAAACTCTATTGATAGCTGAGAGAGTTTTAAGGTGCAAGAGTGAGATTTAATTCCTCTCAAAATGTCTTTTAAGAACCTTATGTTCAGAGAAGCCTTCTTTTTCTTTCTTACTTTTTTCTTTTTTTTTTTTTTTTAACAGCCCGCTTTCAGTGTTTGCTAATTTGTGATCTTTAGAAATGTCTAATGTGTTTTCGGGCCTTCTGTGTACCTTTAGTGAGAAAGGTTCTTCTGCTTAATTAATTTGCATTCTTTTTTGTTTGCCAGACAGGGTCTTCTGTAAAAATAAAATAAAATATTTCCTCTAAGAAGCAGCAAAGGAAGAATTAGAATGATTTTGCATTTCAGCTTCATAACATTCTATTTGGATAATTTTGGGGTCAAGCTGACAAGAAATGAGGAAGGTTGTATGTTGGATTCCTCTTGTCCTCTCTTACTCCGTGTTTCATAAAGTATATACTGGAAGGTGAATTTAATTTTCTTCACTGCACTACAACTTGAAGTTGGGATTCTCATAGGGATCCTGCATGCCTTCTAAGCACACCAACACTTCACGATGTAAAATATCCCAATATAAAGTTTCAAATGCTACATAAATCAGGGATGATCATCCACACAGTCACCCAAGATGCCTGCACATGTTCTCCATAATTGATTAAATTACACATGCATGTTAAAAGCTGCCCCAGAAAGAGAAAGATGGTTGCTTTACAAACTGGGACACAGGAAGTAGACCATCCACACTGAGCATTAGAATTCTTCACAGCATGTGGAACTTCAATGCTGGTTTCATGCTGGCCAAGTAAGAGACCATTATCAGTGACAAGTAAAACCAGGAAATTTGCAATTATGACTTTGTTCAGTTAGGGGTTGAAAAGTGAAGACAATTTATGCCAAATCTATCTGATTTCCTGCATATTTTAATATTATTAGTAGATGTGCCTTTCACATTGGTTGAAATTTGCATGAGGTATGCATTAGTTTTAGAGAAGACAGTGGAAATTTTGTGTTTCAATGACCAAATCCAAGTGTATAGTCTTCAAAGAACATGGAAGAGTTTCTCTGGGGCTAAGGAAAATCATTTCATTGATTCTTAGCAATGTGAGAGACATAGGGAGCAGAGGGCATTTTTGTCCTCCTGTTTCCAGCATCGAGCATGTGTAGAAGCTCTGCAGGTGCCCTGGGACATACACAAGTAGACTTATCCAAACAGCCTCATGGGAGTACAACCCACACAGCCAGCTCTAGAGGCCTTCAGAAAGGTCCTATACTTCTTCAGATATTTCTCTGCCATCATGCTGACATTCTTCACCTTTTTGTCTTTGAACTTGTGTTTTGTAAGTGTAAGGAACATGCATGTGAGCAAAGAAGAGACAGGCAATATATTTGGTCATCATTCCTTGCCACTCCATTGACATATGCCCTTCAAGAGTCCCCTTGAACACAGAATTTTGGAGGATCTATGGCGATGGGTGTTGAGTGAAACTCAGACTGAGAACAAAGCAATCATGGCGTGGAAGCCCTAAGCTCCACAGAGTGCCAGTGGAATGTGGGCACATCAAGAAGTAAAATAAAAACAGTAGAGTTTAGTTTTGTGCTTTTTTAGTTTTAGCGTTTCTACTATTCTGGTAAGAACAAAACACATTTACATGTATGAGCTATGAAACGCAAATTGTGTAACTTGCTGATTCTCTATGTGAGTTAAATATTTATATTTAAAATAGGTATTGCGTGGGGCCAGTATTGTGGCACAGTGGGTTAAGCAGTCGCCTGTGAGGCCAGAATTTCATATGAGTGCCAGTTCAAATTTCACCTGCTCCACTTCAGATCCAGGTCCCTGCTAATACACCTGGGAAAGCAGTGGATGATGTCTCAAGCACTTGGATACCTATCACCCAGGTGGGAGACCCAAATGAAGCTCCTGGTTTTGGCCTGGCCCAGCCCCTGCCATTGTGGCCATTTGCAGAGTGAACCAATGGATGAAAGGTCAGTCTCTCTCTCTCTCTCTTTCTCTCTCTCACTCTCTCTTTCTATCCCTCTCCCCAACTCTGCCTTTCAAATAAATAAATCTTTAAAAAATAAAACTGACATTGCATAATACAAAGATGAATAGTAAAAATCATGGTAATGATTGAGTTTTAATTTTGCTTTACTTAGAAAATTAAATGACAAAAGCAGTATGATAGGAAGAGAAAGAGAGAGAGAGAAAGCAAGCACTCAGAAGAAAGGGAAATATCTTTTATAGTTTGGACAAGGAGTCCTGCATTTGTACTTTGTACTGAGTCCTACAAATTATGCAGCTGTCCCTGGGTTTGATCAGAAAAAGAAAAACCACATTAGTCACTTTAATGGAGATAATTTGATGCAAGGAATTAGATGCAGTTACTGAAGCCTGAAAAGGCAAAGGAGAACACGGATAATAAGGAAACATGGCAACAGCCACTATTCCTACAGCATGGAAAACAGGGAAGAGTTGGGGTTTTTAACACCTAGGCACTCAGAAAAGGAGCCCTGCAGAGCTGCAACTTAGACCTCTATGGAAGAACTGATTGAGTGATGCTGGTACCTGAAGGACTTAAAGGAGAAGCCGGCACTGTGGCATAGTGGGTAAAGCTGCCGTCTGTGATGTCAGTTCTAGTCCTGGTTGCTACACTTCGGATCCAGCTCCTGCTAATGCATCTTGGACAACAGAGGAAGATGGCCCAAGAGCTCGAGCCACTGCCATCCACTAGAGAGACCCAGATGAAGCTCCTGGATCCTGGCTTTGGCCTGGCCCAGTCCTAGCCATTGCAGACATTTAGGAAGTGAACCAGCAGATGGAAGATACTTTCTCTCTATCTCTGTCGGACTTCTGACTCTCTCTTTTTCTAACTGATTTTTTTTTAGATTTTTTTGGACAGTCCGAGTTAGACAGGGCAAGAGAAAGAGACAGAGAGAAAGGTCTTTCTTCCTTTTTCTGTTGGTTCAACCCCCAAAATGGCCGCTATGGCTGGTGTGCTGCGTGATCCGAAGCCAGGAGCCAGGTGCCTCCTCCTGGTCTCCCATGTGGGTACAGGGCCGAAGCACTTGGGCCATCCTCCACTGCACTCCTGGGCCACAGCAGAGAGCTGAAATGGAAGAGGAGCAACCGGGACAGAATCCGGGGCCCCGACCGGGACTAGAACCTAGGGTGCCGGTGCCACAGGCAGAGCATTAGCCTAGTGAGCCACAGCGCTGGCCCTAACTGAATTTCAAATAAATAAATAAATAACATTTAATGACAAGAGATGAGCATTCATATAACAAAGAAAAGAACTTAGAAGAGCAACTGCATGAAATCAAGACTTTAAACTCCAAGGAAGGGATGCTATGTGCTTGTGCAGGTACCTGTTATTGGATACAATACGCTGGTTCCAGAAGAAACTAGAAGCTGGATTCAACACTGCTAGAGCCAAAAGCTGCTTCAAGAATAGCAAGGCACGTAGAGAAGGAATGAGATCATTCTGCCTCCTTCTGCCTTCCAGTTTGCCTTTAGTGTTCCCTACTGACCAATGCTAAGAGGAATCCAGTTGGTAAAGGAGAAATGTGGTTTGCAGAGTCCCAGCCCAGCATTGCAAAGCACAGTAGAGAAGGATGGAATGGAACTGAGACTAAAATGGTCACTCTCCCGACCCTTGAAGTACTTTCTAGCTCATTAGACTCCTTTGTCTTGGCAATGATCAACATGTGAATATGTCTGCTTGCTAAATGTCTCCTCTGGGTTTACCAGAGTGTCAGTTCCATGCGGAAACTGAGGCTGTCCTTTTCAGTGCCCTAGAAGATGCCTGGCACCTAACACATACTAAACAAAACACTTGTTTTTTTTTAACTCCAAGTGAGAAAGAGTCCTATAGGAAATATTTTCCATCATTGATATTATAATGTGCAAGTGTAGGGTCTGGGTAGGAAGGTACTGTGCTAAGGTACTGCTTTTCAGTTTTCTCACCATAGACCGCATTCTCTATTCCTGTCCAAATAATATAATTTAGGACAAATCATGCTCATGTTATTGAAACTTTTATTTATTTATTTATTTATTTATTTATTTTTTGACAGGCAGAGTTAGACAGTGAGAGAGAGAGAGACAGAGAGAAAGGGAAACTTTTCTACTTAGGAGGTTCTCAGTGTGTGCATGTTGTGTCTGTGTCTGTGTGTGTGTGTCCAGGCATGCTTTTGAGTACTAGAGTTTTTAGTGACACAAATGAAGAGGTTAAAAAAAACAAAAATGTTCTTTGAACAACTCAGGTGTCTGTCAACAGAACAGATAAGCAAATTGTGGTGTGGCACATAATGGACTTGGTTGGTGATAAAATAGGAATGAAGTAGTGGTGCACACACTAGAGCATGGATGAACCTTGAAAACACTGCTGGGACTCAGACTCAGAGAAGCCAGACTCAGAGTCCACATATTGTATTACCTCATTTCTGCAAAACATCTATAACAAGCAAATCTACAGAGACAGCAAATAGAAGAGTGGTTGCTAAGGGCTGGGGGTAGTGCTGGTCTTCATGGAATAGGGGAATGATAGCTAGAGCACAGGGTGGTTCTTCTTTGAGAGGGAAAAGGAGGGAGGGAGGGAGAGGGAGAGGGAGGGGGGAGGGAGAGAGAGAGAGAGGGACTTCCCTATTCTCTGATTCACTCTCCAAATGCTGAGGCTAGCTGAGCATGGAACCTGGAGCTGGGAACTCAATCCATGTCTCCCTCATGTGGTGTGACAGGGTCTGCATCTAAAGGAAGCCCTAGCCAAGAGCCAGAACCAGGAATTTAACCAAGGTATTCCAATATGGGATGCAGAAGTCCTAACCTTTGCCTTAACTACTAAACCAAATGTCAGCCCCCAGGATTTTTTTATATGATGAAAATATTCTAAAATTGACTGTGATATAGGCAACAAATATCTGTTTAAGTATTGCAAACCACTGAACTGAATACTTTAAATGGGTGAATGTATGGTATGTAAAATACAACTCAATACAGGAATTATTTAAAATAAATGGATTCTGGTTCAAGATGGTGGATGAAGACTACACACATATATGTCTTTCCTATACTACATACCATGGATGGATAAGCTATGGCCCAAGGACAAAATCCAGTCTGTTGCTTATTAGCCTATTGTTTGTAAATAAAATCATGTTGGAATACAGCCATGGTTATTTGTCTGATTATTGTCTTTAGCCGCTTTCTCATTATGATACTGGAGTCAAGAACTTATGGCAAAAGCTTCATGGCCTACAAAGCCTAATATGTTTATTATCTAGCTCTTTATGACAAAATATTTGCTAGCTAGTTATATTAAAAGAAAATGATCAACAAATAATAATAATATTGTTGAAAGAGCAAATACTTGTCATGTGAAGAGCTATGCATTAAAACAGTATATGTTGAAAATGGCCCCCTGGAACATTTGCAAAAAAATACAACCTTATTGTGAGCATTTCTTCTGTCATCACATTATCTGCTCAATTAATCTATTTTGTTGACTCTGAGAGTCCACCAATTATAAGCAGCACAATTATTAAATGTACTACTAAGGAGGAAAAAATGCTTTAATTAAAACAGCACAAGGCTTTCTCACTGCATAGAACTTCTGCTTCACCTTTATTGAAAGAGCTCTTTCAGACCCAGTTAGAAGGATTTTCGTCATACGTTCATTTCTGCACATGCAGAGGAATCAACAGGATGGGAACATTCAAACACAGAAATCCACCAGGGGTACCTGGAAAGAAGCTGCTGTGCCTGGTACTCTGCTTCTTGGCTCTTTGCCATTGCCTCTCTCATGCTTTTATTTGTTTCTCACCTGCTCTTTCCAATTTCTGCATCTGCTAACCTGCTCTGCCCAACCACTCTATATTTTCTCATCATTTGATCTCAACTTTGACCATTTCCATAACTTCTTCCTCTTTCTCTTGGCCCATTTCTTCTAGCTTCTTTCAACAGTCATCCTTCTACCTTCATGGTGGTGAGTACAAAGCACCCAATAAACACAGACAAGTGTGTGGCTTAGTGAAGAATGATATTGGAGGGTTGTGCACTGAGTTGTAAACAAGCTGATACAGAATAGTTACAATGAAGCAATGCTACTGTAGTAGATGCCATTTATATTACCTGGAGATATTCTTAGATTCAGCTGCATAAAAACAGGATCTCCCCAGCCCCCTGTCAGAACTAGGATATGCACTAGTTCATGCTAAGTTCTGGTAGCTGAAGTCACCTTTCAGAACTGCAGTTTCTGCTTCAACTGATAAGGGGCTCTGTAGCAACTTGCACCCAGCCTAGACAACACTCTCCCCTAACCTCCTCATGCGAGCTACCAGGAATACGCCAAAGTCTAGGTCCTGGACTAGCAGTATCAGCACCAGCCAGGAACTGGCTAGAACTGCAAATTTTTGGACTATACCTTAGACCCACTGTATCAAAAATTCTGGGTATGGTGTTCAGCAACCCATGCCTTACCAAGTTCTGTGGGCCCAAGATAAAGTTTCTGATACTATTTTTATTACCTAATTGGAGTAGCGATCTCTATTATTTCATCACCTTCTCAGCTGTCCCATGAAGTGGGTTGGTGCTGTGGCATGGCAGATAAAGCCACTGCCTGTGATGCTGGCATCCCATATGGGCTGTGGTTTGTGACTCGGCTGCCCCACTTTCGATCCAGCTCCCTGCTAATAGCCTGGGAAAAGCAGCAGAAAATGGCCCAAATGTTTGGGCTCCTGCCACCCACATGGAAGACCCAAATGCAGCTCCTAGCTCCTGGCTCCTGGCTTCAGCCTGGCTCAGTGCTAGCTGTTGCTTCTACCTGGGGAGTGAACCAGTGAATGGAAGATCCCTCTCTCTCTCTCTCCGTCTCTCCCTTGCTCTCTGTAACTCTTTCACAAGAATTGCTCTGCAAGTTGATGCAGAGCCCCTTATCAGTTGAAGCAGAAATAAATAGGTTTTTTTTTTTAATGTCATGAGGTGATGATAAGCCTTGATGAAAAAAAAAAAAACTAGTAAGGCTTTTATTTCTGTTGAAGGGACTCTACTCTGTAGTATGTGGAGAGGAAATTATTCTTTTTATATTGTTGGGGGTAGAAAACTTGTCTTTCTTGGCTGATTAGTGACTACAGACTGTGCAGTCAGAGAGGCCCTCAGTGAACAGGTGACTACTGTGAAAGTCAAGAAAGTCAAACTTTTCAAAGATCAGGAGTAGCATTCTGTCTCTCTACCCACATCTCCATCTCAAACCGTCCCTTGCATAAATGACAAGTTAATAAACTTAAAGCATCCATTTATTCATGCCACACTATTTTTCCAGAAATAAATATGGCTCCTGACACAGAGACTACATCAATATCATATTTTCTTCAATCCCCTGTGGGCCACATAGTACTCATCCTTTCTAGTCAAGCGGCATTTTTTCCATCCATCTCATGGCTTTGGTGATGCAGTCATCCTACCTGCATGTGCTTCTCACATCCACATGGAAGGCTACTCACCTATCATTAACATTCACATTAATAATGCTTGTTTCTGTGTTTTGTCTTAACCTAAAAACCTATTAAACCTCTGAAAATTATTCCCACTACACTTGTTATATATACTTCACAATTCATTGATAGAAATGTTTGCCCATATATATGTAAGCACGCACATCCCCATTGCCCTCCCAGCTATTTCTAAGATTCAGATCAGATTAAGGTTTTTCACTTGTGTTTTCCCAGAATCTACACAGTAGGTATTTAATGAATGCATATCAATCTCAGGCAGGAAATTATGCTTTTAACAGAGTATTCTAAAGAAACTATTTGCAGCAGCATTAGCACCTACTTCATTTTTCCTCAAGGGCAATTTCTGTTTGGTGTATCTAAACAAACAACAGAGGTAGGGTTCAGAGGAATCTCACAGAGAACAGGAAGAAACCTGCTTGGGATTAGAGTTCCCCAAAGGGATCAGCAGCATAGATTTTTCAGTGTCAGTGGTTTCATAAGTGGTAAGAAAGGATGAAAAGCAAGAAGACAAAAGAATGGGTTGGAAGCCAAACAGATTTTTGCAAAAATCAAACTATGAGTTAGAGGCCTGAATGCTTTAAAATATGAGCATGATACCCATAGTTGAAAAAATTACATATTTCTTACTAGCTTTTTTGAGTTTACTGCAACGTAATTCTCCAAGAAAAAAGAAGACTTTCAAGCCATAAAGTAACTGATAAAAGTCAGGGCTGGGACTCAGCTCAGACACCTGTTAGCATACACAGCTCTTAGGGAACTTTTGCACCATCTCTGTGCACTTTTCAGAACGCTGGCAATTAAAGTATCAAGCATGGCTTTGTGACTTGGGAAGTAAAACAAAGGCAAGAAGGCTGCAGCAGAGGACAGTGGTTAAGCATTTGGGTCAGGAATCAAAGCTCTGTTGAGTCAGATAGCTGGGTGTCAGATATCTGCTCCACCCTTTACCAGCTGTTGGCCTTAGGCGACTTAGGAAAAACCCTTCTGGGCAGTGGGTTAAAGTGTCTCACAGGTTGTTGGGAAGATTAAATGAGATACTGAATGTGAAGCTCTTAGCGTAGGGGTTGGCACATAATAAACACTCAACAAATGCTACCATAAAAGGATAGCTCTTTCTGTCTAACCACCACATGACATTTCCTTCCTTTTGGATATGTAGACTCTACTATCAAATGTATAAAGCTATTTGATAGCTCATTGCAGTAGCCTGATTTCACATTTTTAGTTTTATCAGTTTCCTTGCTATCTGAGTGCTAGGAAATACTTCATTTGACCAATGTGCTAAACCAATTTTCCTGCTAAAAAACAAAAGGACAATGCTGTCCTACTCAAAACAAAAGCCAGAGAACTAAAGCATTTGCACAGGAAAGAAAAATGCGCACACCAGGAAGGTATTTTCTGCCACAGTCTAGGTGGCCTTCAATGCAGGTGACAGCAGGGGCCATGGTGGTATTAACTTCATAAGAGCAGATAAGTCAGCAGGAGCTACTCACTCACTTGACAGAAGTCAATTCAGAAAGCATCTGAAATGCCTGGCTTTAAAGATAATCATGTTAGGAATCAAAAAGGGTCTAATGCTAGAGTCATGCCTTTCAAATGCAACAAATCATTATACCTGTCAAGATTTATGGACAGATGTATTTATGTTGACACTGGACCACTAATGCTTTGACAAATGAGAGGCCTTGACATATACAACAGCTATGTCCATGGCTATTTTCCCATTCAAAAAATGGGATGATGTAGTGGATTATGACAACCTGGTGAACTAGGCTGGTATGGCTCTGGGGATCTGCACTGCCTGGATCTCCCACTGCCCAATGTCCATTGTGCAAACAATGTTAAGTACAAAGGACTTCTCTCACCAATGAATAAGATTGGAAATGGCTGATAGGAAAGTCTAATAACGAATGGACTCCCCATGGAGGCTACCCACATACAGAGATGAGTCTGATTCCTTAGCCCCCTGAGGATTCATGGTCTCTGTGGAGGAAGTGAGGAGAATTTGATTAGCACCTAAGTATTTGAATGTGGCAATGCTGCAGTGGCTTTAGCTTCTGACTAAGTGTATTAAGGAGAGTAATTCCTATCAGTCAATTAAAGTGAGGGCTTGATTCATACTTGAATACTTGGAAGAAATGTGCTTTGGAAAAAAAATTCTGTAAGGCAACAATTAGATTTATGAACTATCACTGGAAATTTGATAAACTCATAGCGGTCAAAAGGGACCTTAGACGAGATTCATTAATGTAACGGAATCCATTGCATTAATAAGAGGGATCTTTGCAGATGAAATTTTATTTCCACCTGCTTTTGTTTTTGGATATTGTCCCTTGCGTCTTTGTATTAACTCACATCCTTTGCCTTAGCAAAATCCAATCTGCAATAATTTAGTCCCTGGATTAAAAGAGGGATTTCTCTATTATATGACAACTCAATGTGAACCAAAGCTTTGTCAAGGGAACAACAGACTTCAATGCAGGCAGTGAGTTTCACCATAGGAACAGAGATAAGATACCAGGTATTACTTGCAGAGAGGGCAAACTTGGTGCCTCTGAGTGAGAGGTCTCTATATGCTACAGCAGGTAGCTTGTTTGGAAAATAAGGGCCCAGCCAGTATATGTCCACTCTTGTGCACAAACATACACACCTTCTGAATTTAGATAAAGAATAGGAAAATAAGTGGAGTTTGGCAGGTCACAGATATCAACTATGCTGATATTAATTTGTTCATTCAAAACATATTTAAGAACTCTTAGTGTGCTTCAGGCATCTTGCTAAGCCCTGGAGATGTGCCAGTGGAATATCTCACAACTTGACTTGCTCTCAGGAGCTTATAGTCAAGCTCTGGTAAGGGCAAGGAGCATCAACCAATAAACATGGGCAAGTAAAAAGATAAATGCAGTTAGATAAATGCTAAAAGAAAATAAATACTTGTGCAATAGAGAGTAAGTTGGAGGAGGCACCTATTCTAGGTAGGAAGCTTAAAGATTTTATGAAAATATGTTAAGACATAAGATCTCAAGAAGAGAACAGAACAGTGATGCAAAAATCTGAGTCTGCTAAAGAGTAGCACCAGGGGCTGGCGCTGTGGTGCAGTGGGTTAATGCCCTGGCCTGAAGTGCTGGCATCTCATATGGGTGCTGGTTCTAGTCCCGGGTGCTCCACTTCCCATCTGGCTCTCTGCCATGGCCTGGGAAGGCAGTGGAAGATGGCCCAAGTCCTTGGGCCCCTGCACCCGCATGGGAGACTTGGAGGAAGCTCCTGGCTCCTGGCTTCGGATCGGCACGCTTCGGCCGCTGTGGCCATCTGGGGAGTGAACCAGCAGATGGAAGACCTCTCTCTCTGTCTCTCCCTCTCTCTGTGACTCTGTCTTTCAAGTAAATAAAATAAATTTTTTTTTTTTTAAAAAAAGAGTAGCACCAGTACATTGAAAGGCCTTGAGATAGACAAATACTTGACCTGGAGGAAATGAAAGGAAATTAAATGCAATGGAGTAGATACAGTGACTGAGGAGAAAGAGTAGTGGAGAAGGTCCATTGAAATGATTTAAGATTAGGAATAATATCATATAATTTCAATTAATAAGTACTCTCTGGGGTAGGCAGAAATACCCATGCTCCATGTTCCTCATGACTCTGGCTTCTTGCGAAGGCATAGCCCTGGAAACAGCAGTGATGGCTCAAAGAAGTGGGTTCCCACACATGGAAGTGCTGGATTGCATCCCAGCTCCTGGCTTTTGCCTCAATCCAGGACCAGTCATTGTGGGCATTTGGGGAATGAAACTGAGAATGGGAGTGTGCACACTGACTTAAATAAATAAGTTAAAAATGCATTCTGATTGCTCTGTGAGGGACTGATTATAGAGAGGTAAGAATGAGCACAGGGAGATTTGCTAAGACTACTTAGTAATTCAGGCAAAATAATGGCAGCTTGGACCATGTGGACAACAGACAGATGAAGAGAAACGGATAGATTTGGGATTGATTTGGAGTCAAAACAGACTATAATTCCACAGTCAGTTTCTTCTAATGTTAATTTTTTTTTTCTACCATGCACCTAAGATTTATATGGAGATTAATGAAATGGTATCCACACAGTGCTTTGAATTCCTTGGAGAGAAGCAAAGAGTTATTATTATTTTCTTTACTTGTATTATAAATTTATTAACTTTTAACTCTTATATTGAGGTAGGTATTTCACTGACAGCTGGGGTCTCATTTAGCTAACCAGGTGCCCATGTTAAACAAAGGTTATATTATTATTGAAGTTATTATTAGAAAAATATAATAGCTCGTGTTGAATACCAATAATGAAACCTCATTTCACATAACTCCAGCAGGTAGCTTTAGTTATGGGGCCTGGGTGGGAGTGCTCAGTGAGTATGTTTCTGATATTCAATGTTGTCTTTTTTTTTTTTTTCCTACTATTTTAAGGGGCTGTGGAATCTTGAGTGATTTCAGACTCATTCATTTTCAATGACAGTTTTGCACAATGGTCAAAACCAAAACTCTCTCCAGAATTTTAAATTAATTTGTGAAGGAAGTGAGGAAGTGAGGGCCAGCATGTTGACAGGGCAAAAGAAGAAACCCCAAATTAACTGGCCCTTAAGAAGTAATTAACCCCAGGAAACTTAGTTATAGGAGGAAGGCAATTTTGGAATAAGTTCATGATTAAATTTAAGGAAACATAATAAATGTAGCACGAAAAAACATGAATGTATTTTTCATACACTGGGTGTGGACAAAATCAGAGCTGATATATTACCTGAAAGCATTCTATTCTCCATTCAAGGCCCTTTCCCAAATCAGATTGTACAAGGCATAAAATTATAAAGTTATGAATACCTTCACTTAATAGTTTTCTTTTAAAAATACACTACAAGTCTTCAAAAAGTTAATAGAAGATGCATATTACGAGCAAGCTAAGTTTGAATTTCAATTTTTTGCATCAAAATACACTTAATTTCATTGTTTTTCTGTGTACTTTTTTTTTGCATTGTCCTGTACTAGAGCTTAAACAGAGTAATATGGCTTTAATGAGGCAATCATGTGCAGAAACTAAATAGCATCCATGTAAATCAGGATAAAATGTATCCATAACATGGACGGAGACCCTGCTGAAGACACAATCAGTGCTATTAGTGCTTATGTGTGTCAGTGGCATACATCCCAAGAATTTAGAAATAAGTATTCTCTGAGAGTCAGAAATCATTAAATATTAGAAGATGGGCATTATCAACAGTGTTAACCTAAACAAGTCATTTAGGCAAGAAGCATTTCCTCCAATTGAGTGATAAGTTGTAGACTCTAGAATGAGAGAAGTATCCTTATCTTTGTCTAGGGCCAGACCATTACATCATATTCCATGGTTCCCTCCATCATAGAAGATAATGCTTAGTTGCTTACTCTACTTTCATTCTCCTTTGTCAATAGAACCCTGATTCTCTTTTGGGTGACAATGTGCCTAGCTCAGCTTCCCAGATTCCCTTGCAGCTACGTTTGGCTGTGTGACAATAGTGCAAGCTAATGAGAAGTAAGTGGAAATCCCTTGGGGAGGATTTCCTGAAAAGATATTATTTTCCCAAGTTAAAAGTGCCAGACTCAGTTGGCATATTGTTTTTTTTAATGTATGTATGTATGTATTTTTTTAAGTTTTAGACAACAACCCTTTATTTTCTTTCACTTCTTTTTTTCTAGAAACATGGATATAATGCTTGGAGAAGGAGCAGAAATATGAGAGTACTACAAAAAGGTCATGTAAAGTGGAATTAAATGGTAAGCTCATTTTGGCAGAAAACTTTTCTCTTTATTTGGTATCTTTATTTCATTATGTGTAGTTTTCTGGAAATTCTTGAACACCCCTCAAATGTACACATTTCCTTTTGGAACCCAAATTGGTTTATCTTTTTAATTCCATTTTCCATGACATTTTTGAAGTATCCTCATATTAAAAATATGAGGTATCAAAGATGAGGGCAAAGCTAACTCACTAAGAATGGTGTAGAGGCTAGAGGGAACCTGGGTCCCTGCCTGCATTGTTGATCCCCACAAACAATCCCGGATTCCCTACTTCCAGATTTCTTACTCCATTTTGATGCCACAGTTGGCTGAGCTCCCTGTTGTTTGTAAGCTATCATGAAATGCTAAGGCTGACACCCGTCTTTCACCTCCTTTGAAGACCAATGGCCCCCTGTTTCAGTGTAATTTTCCTGAGGGCAGCAATGAAGCGTTCTTCATCCAGGTGTTCTCTGGCACCTAGCTAATGAAGACCTAGGGAATACCGATAGAATTTTAGATCATTCGGATGACATAAAAAAATCTAAGGCTTCTTTTATACCAGGAATTCTTAACCAGGATTGCACTGTAGATTCACAAAGTGTGTGTGTATGAGAACACACACCCACAGAACACTCCTCCGTGGGCTCTATCTCCAATCATTCAGATTCAGAAAGCCTGAGATGGAACCCTGGCATGTGATCTCCATAGACAAGAATAAAATCCCTTCATCATACAGCAACCAGGAAAATTGCTTCAATTTAAAATATAATACAGATCTGGCCGGTGCCGCGGCTCACTAGGCTAATCCTCCGCCTAGCGGCGCCGGCACACCGGGTTCTAGTCCCGGTCGGGGCGCCGGATTCTGTCCTGGTTGCCCCTCTTTCAGGCCAGCTCTCTGCTGTGGCCCGGGAGTGCAGTGGAGGATGGCCCAGGTCCTTGGGCCCTGCACCCCATGGGAGACCAGGATAAGTACCTGGCTCCTGCCATCGGATCAGCGCAGTGCGCCGGCCGCAGCGCGCCAGCCGTGGCGGCCATTAGAGGGTGAACCAACGGCAAAGGAAGACCTTTCTCTCTGTCTCTCTCTCTCACTGTCCACTCTGCCTGTCAAATATATGTGTATATATATATATATATAATACATATCTATCCATTTCTGTTTCCCCATTTCTCCCTTCCAGAAAAATCACAGATTTCCTAAATTTTCATATCTGGAATCTTAATGAAGAGAACACCTCTCCCTACTGTTCCATTAAAGAAATGTGGTTCACTGTAATACCTAGAGATTTTTCCATCTTGGCCATTTGGGAGAAACAGAACTAAGAAGAAGCAAGAGATAAAGCATGGCTAGCCAGTCTGGAGCATTTTCAATCAGAAAGCTTCAAGCTTATGTCTAACAAGGAGTTAGAGTATCACAGTTCTTAGGTAATTAAACTTTTTCAAGGGAGTTAAATATTGGTTGTCTCTTGAAGGGATGGGGAAGAGGAGACAGGCATCCAATCAGGTAGGGGCACTCCAGGACTTCAGCACTCCAGGGTTTATTTCTTAAAACATGGACAAAAGGCCCATGGAAAACTGCTTTCTTTTTACATTGCATATGCATTAGAGATAGGTTTGTGAGTACTCACTTTATCATTATAAAAATTAAAAATATTGAGCAACTCAGAAAATGCATATTAAAACCTTCCCTTCATCAAAGAATAAAGAAACAAACAAAAGCCAAAAAACGAGCTTTGTTCCTTACAAATTTTCCCTAATGGTGACTGATTCCAGTTTCCAGATTCAGCAGTTTTCTTTTACACCACCTTAGTACACAAATTTTCCTGATTAAGGAAGTTATCTATAATAAAATGTAAGCCCTGGCCACATTAGAGGGCTCATCATGAAACTAAGTGGCATTTTATTTAGAGCTGTAAGGGTATAATTACTTTCCATTGACCCTCAACTTATGAAAGGGAAGATGGGTCATGCAAGGTTGTAGATCTATCTTGTTTTATTTCCAAACAAATTGTATTTATATTTTGCCTTCTCAGATCAGGCTTTCCAACTATGTGCACTGCAGGAGAGAGATACAAAAGTGTGTCCATCTCCAGTGTGGCCAAACTCATAATGGTATAATTTCAAAAGCCACTTACTTCCTACCCGAGCCTTTGCCCTCTTTGGAGTAGATGCTGAAGGTTAGACATTTACATGTATATCTTTTCTTTAATGAAAGTGATGGAAGATGAAGCAAGGACAGTGACATTCTGGAAGCAAAGGTTTTTTTATGGTTTGTTATTCCCCCATCCAGAGTCCAAGGTCAATATTGCCAATTGATTATAAAACTCTTTCCTATTAAGCCAAAGTATAGACTCAGAATTTACAAGGCAGCATTTCAAACAGCACACACAGTTCCATTTTTGGTGATGATCTACCACACAGACCTAATTGTTATCACTGTACAAACTGAAGACCATTTCCTAAGGGAGCAGGGAATAATGATTTGCTCAGGCACATGGTATCAGTCTGTTTTCTGTTGCTGTAAAAAATATCTTAAGTTGGGTACTTCATAAAGAATAGAGTCTATTTGTTGCACAGCATTGGAGGGTGGGAGTTGCAGACTGAGTAACATCATCTGTTTGGCTTCTGGTGAGGGCCCCCTTGGCTGGATCACAACCTGGTGGAAGAGTAGAGGGAAACAGATGCATACGGAGGGAGGGCGCCAAGCACATGGGGTGGCCTTGCTTTGTAACAACTCACTCTCATGAGAAATAACTCACTCCGTGAGACCAGCATTAATCCTTTCTGAGGGCAGCATGCACAATAACCTACTTATCTTGCACTAGGCCTGACCTATTAAAGGTTCTGCTACCTCTTCAGTCACACTAGGGACCACACTTCCATTCCATTGACCTGTGGGGGACAAACTATACTCACACTATACTGCTCTTCACTTGGGGATGTCAGCTATCTGGCTGGCAGGTCTTTTTTAAAACTTTAATTTTATTTGAAAGGTGAACAAGCAGGGAGGAAGGGAGGGAGAGTGAAAGAGAGAGAGGGAGAAAGGGAGAGAAAGAGGGAGAGGGAGAAAGGGAGAGAAAGAGGGAGAGGGAGAGGGAGAGGGAGAGGGAGAGGGAGAGGGAGAATATGAATGAGAATGAATGAGCTATCTCCCATCCACTGGTTTACTCCCCACATGCTCACAATAGCCAGGGCTTGGTCAGGCTGAAGCCTCGGAGCCAGGAAATTCATCTGGGTCTCCCATGAGAGTGGCAGGGACCCAAGTACTTTGGCCATCACCTACTGCTTTACGAGGATGTGCGTTATCAGTAAGATGGACTGAAAGTGGAGCTGGACTTGAATCAAGCATTTCACCAATGGAATGTGTATCCTAAGTGACGTCTCAATCGCCGTGCCAAATGCCACCCTGGGCTGGTAGGTCTTTGACATGCTGGAGACCACACTAAATGAGATGACTCAGAATAATAATTCTCAAAATTAGCATGCATTAGAAACACTTCAGGCTCCAGCCCTATAGATTCAGGTAGATCTGAGTTTGGGCTCAGAGGATTCTGATACAGGTAGTCCACAGTTTGTATTTCCCCTCTTCATACTGAAACTTTCGTTTTTGGTGGTTCTGAGAGATTCTGGGGGGATGACATACATGATGTGGTAGAACCTCTTAGCAGTCCTTACTGCCCCCACCCATTTGGCTCAAACCTGAATGGTGACCCCAGATGGAAGACTTGTCCCAATTGTTTCTACCACTGATTTACTCACTGACTCCTCTCACTCAAAAAATAAATAAGTTACTGACACATTGCAGGCTCTCAAATATGGCTAGATGTGTGAATCCAATTTTGCCATAGGAATAGCTCCTCAGGGCTTCCTAACAGATACCTGCGAGTCTTCAGGGACTTTTATCTGTATCACCTCTTTAAATATCTTTACTGGGAGAAAAATCACAAAGATCTTCTCAGGAGCCCACTCCAAAGTCATATGCTGTCAGTTGGAATGTATTCAGAATGAATCAAACAGGTAGTTTTCTGGTATAGACAATTGGGAAGAGCCCAGCTGTCAAATGAATCAGGGGCTCAACCACTGTCTGATAACTTTCTCTGTTGCACAGGTTGCTCACAATGCACTAAAGAGACAAGGTCTAAGCCACTGTTTGCATGAGAGCTATCGAGTTGAAAAACTGGCTCCAAGTCAAATTAAAATATGATTTTATAACAGAGATCACACTTGTTCAGTGAGTTATTTACCTGTATATGCAACACCTACGATCAATGATGCCAACTGCTTTTTATATAGGGAAAGATTTGGCTATTGTGTCTGATGATATCTTTCTAAAATTTAATGTCATATTCTTACCAAGATCTCACCCCTCTTAACTGAATAGGACACCAGCCTGACATCCCTTTAACTGGGACAGAAACTGCCCATCAGCACTGGGACCACTCTTCCATTCTGGGAAAAATGCATCATCCAGATACTTGGGGAGTGTACTTTTTTTTTTCAAGATTTATTTTATTTATTTGAAAGTCAGAGTTACACAGAGAGAGGAGAGACAGAAAGAAAGAGAGAGAGAGAGAGAGAGAGAGAGAGAGAGAGAGAGAGAGAGAGGTCTTCCATCCACTGGTTCACTCCCCAGATGGCTGCAACGGCTGGAGCTGTGCCAATCCGAAGCCAGGAGCTAGGAGCTTCTTCCAGGTCTCTCATGTGGGTGCAGGGGCCCAAGGACTTGGGCCATCTACTGCCTTCCCCGGCCACAGCAGAGAGCTAGATCAGAAGTGGAGCAGCTGGGTCCATATGGGATGCCAGCGTTTTCAGGCCAGGGCATTAATCCGCTAAACCACAGCACCGGTCCCAGTGTACTTCTAAATAATACCAGATTAACACTTGTTCATCTTTCATCCAGTCATAGGGTCTCGCCATTTTCCAGGCTTTGTGCAAGGCACTGCAGATATAGCAGTGAATCAGCTCAATGTGGCCTGGCCCCATGGAGTTTTTAATCAAGGAAAGGATTTCATACCTCTTCTGTGCCATAAAGCCCTTTTGAAGTTTAATGACACTCATGACACCCATGAATCCTTCCTCAAAAAGCCATTTTTAAATACATTAAATGCATTAGGCTATAAAGAAAACCAATGGTAATGCAATTGTTATTTAAGTAATTTAGAAATTGTGGTTTAGTATTTGTGCTTTTTAACTAATGCATATCACATAAATTTTTGTGGCATGTCTAGCAAGCACCACAGTAGAATAGAAATAATTATAAGCATAAATGATGTCTGAAGAAATTAGCAATATGTGATATGAAATACCTGTGATCTGAAATTGACAAAGTCACAGCTACTGCTGACACTATTTTTGGGTTGCTTCCACTCATACTGGTAGGAAGTGATGAATTTCAGTTTGAGAAAAAGCTATAAGTTTTTCTTTCCAAGTAGCTTCACAGTCTGTCCCCTTCCCATTATCTTTCTATGAATCACTTAGGGGTCTGTCAGGCTAGGTTAAGAGTTCTTAGTAGTGGGGACAGGCTTTTGGCGTTCAGTTAAGATTCTACTTGGGATCTATGCACATGTATTGGAGTACCTGGATTCAAGTCCCAGTTCTTCTTCTGAGTCCAGCTTCCTGCTGATGTGTAGGGAAGCAGCAGGTGATGTCTCAAATAGTTGATTCTCTACCATCCACATGGGAGATTCCTGTGGAGTTCAGGAATCCTCTTGATTTCAGCCTGGTCCAGTCCCAGATATTGAGGGCATTTGGAGAATGAATCAATTAATGGGGCTCTCTTTCTCTTTCTGCCTTTCAAATGAATAAAAGTAAATTTCAAAAAAGGAATTCCTAGTAGTGGAATGGACAATGAATTTGGTGGTTCTACTATGCTATATGCACATAGCCATGTAAAAATAAAATATAACATGTGGCAGGTTTCCGATAGGAAGGTGCAGGTACAATAGTAATACCTCCATCATGGGGGTGTAGGAAACCTGGGACATTTGGAAGAAGTAACATGTAGGCTGAGGCATAAGAGTTAAGTAAGGGGCCAGTGCTGTGGCATAGTGGGTAAAGCCACTGCCTGTGGGGCTGACATCCAATATGGACACCAGTTCCAGTCCCAACTGCTCGCTGCCATGGCTTGGGAAAGCAGTAGAAGATGGCTCAAGTCTTGGGCCCCTGCACCTATGTGGGAGACTCAAAAGAAGCTCCTGGCTCCTGGCTTCGGATTGGCCCAGCTCCGACCATTGCAGCCATCTGGGGAGTGAACCAGCAGATGAAAGATCCTCTCTCTCCCTGTCTCTGCCTCTCTGTAACTCTGCCTTTCAAATAAATAAATAAATAAATCTTTTAAAAAAGGGTTAAGGAAAATTAAATCTCAAGAACAAGTATAAGAGGAGGAAGTAGGTGCTATTTTGAGTAAAAGGAATCATGTGTAAACTCCTTAGAGCAGGCATTGGAGGGAGGAGAGAATTTTCTGGAACTGGACCACAGAGTGGTGAGGTAGGCATGCTTGGGAAGGGTTAGGAGCTGAGACCAGAGTAGTAAAAATAAGATCATAGGAGAAGGTAGTGATACTGAACTTGGTCTTTATCCTTAGACCATTTGAAAACCATGGTCGATTTTCAGGAATTATGTTAATATAGAAGACCACCTTGACTTCAATGTGGAAATCATATCTGGGTTAAAGGGATAGAGGCAGAGAGATCAGGGAGAAGGCTACTCAACTACTGTAGTCATTGATTACAGTGGATGAGATGTGGGAATGTGTAGGTAGTGGTGCATGATGGTGCCATTTGCCAGAACCGAGATGACAGGAAGAGATGTGCCTTTAGGATGAAGAACAAGTACTGAATTTGGGATTGAAGTTTGTGAAAGTCATGTGTCTGGAAGAAATTCTAGTGGCTATAAAAGTACCTGTCTGGAAATTGATGCATAGAAATAAAATAGGGGGTGGAGATATAAATTAAAATAATTACTTATTGATTGTCAAGCCAAAAATTCTAAAATTGGTGACTAAGTACATTGGATCAATAATTAATTATTTTGGGGCCAGCATGGTGGCGCACTAGGTTAATCCTTCGCCTGTGGCACCGACATCCCATATGGGTGCCAGGTTCTAGTCCCGGTTGCTCCTCTTCCAGTCCAGCTCTCTGCTGTGGGCCAGGAGGGCAGTGGAGGATGGTCCCGGTACTTGGGCACCTGCACCCGCGTGGGAGACCAGGAAAGAAGCACTTGCTCCTGGCTTCGGATCGGCGTAACTCTGGCCGTGGCGACCATTTGGGGAGTGAACCAATGGAGGGAAGACCTTTCTCTCTGTCTCTCTCTCTTTCTCACTGTCTGTAACTCTGTCAAATAAATAAATAAACTTAAAAAAAGTAATTAATTATTTAAAAAATTACAATTTAATGCTATGTATCTGGTATAATAATATGTATTTTACATGTATTTTATCATTCTTCAAAAACATTGTTTGATCTAGGCATATTTGTGCTAACTTTGCGACAGGGATATCAATACTACAAAAAGCTGAGGGGTGGGTATTTGGCATAACAGTTAAGACACCAATTGGGATGCCTGCATTCTGTCTCAGAGTGCCTAGGGTTTGAGTCTCTGCTCTGCCTCTGATACAGCTTCTTGCTAGTGCACAGCTTAAAAAGTCATAAGTTCTTTGTCTAAGTACTGATGGAGTTTGTATATTCAAAAGGCTTCCACAGCCTAGGCAGCTCATGTCAAGAGCCTCAGGTGATCACAGACATCACATGTAAGAGTGTTAATTGTTAAATTAACAACAGGTGTCACTGAGCACTAACCTCCCATGCAGGACCTCTATCCTCAAAGAGTTGTATTATAATTATGTCTAAGTGCTCCCAAAAGATGTATCATTCTTGGGTGCTTCTTTAAATTTAATTAAGTTTCTTAAAAAAAAAAGGAAGTAAAATTGACTTCAAGATGTAATGACTTTGAACTTTGTCTTGACTGTTGAGGAACAGTTTTTTTTTTTTTTCCATGCAAATTGTTGAACTCTTTAAGTATAGAGTTGGTCTTCTGTGTATAAAGTTAATTGAACAGGCCAGCACTGTGGCGTAGCAGGTAAAGCTGCCACCTGCAGTGCTGGCATCCCATATGGGTGCTGGTTCGAGTCCCGGCTGCTCCACTTAGGTTCCAGCTCTCTTTTATGGCTTGGGAAAGCAGTGGAGGATGGCCCAAGTTCTTGGGCCCCTGCACCTGTGAGGGAGATCTGAAAGAAGTTTCTGGCTCCTGGCTTTGGATTGGCTCAGCTCCAGCCGTTGTGGCCATTTAGGGAGTGAACTAGCGGATGAGATCTTTCTGCCTCTGCCTCTCTGTAACTCTTTCAAATAAATAAACAAATCTAAAATAATAAAGTTAATTTAAAATGGATTTTAGTGGAGAATGGGACTAGGAATGGGAGAAGGAGGAGGTGGAGGGGTGGGAATGTAGGTGGGGGGGGTGGATATGGTGGAAAGAATCACGGTATTCCTAAAGTCGTACTTATGAAATGCATGAAGTTTGTTTTCCTTAAATAAAAGGTTTCTTTGGAAAAAAATAAATAAAATAAAACTAAGCATAATCAACATTTAAAACCAACCAACCAACTAACAAAACCCAAAAAAGTCAGCAGGTAATGGCTCAAGTACTTGGGTCCCTGCCACCCACATGAGAGACCTGGATGGAGTTCTGGGCTCTTGATTTTGGCCTGACCCAGGCCCTGCTGTTGTGGGCATTTGGAAAATGAACCAGTAATGGAATATCACTCTCCATCTGTCACTGTCTCTGTCTCTCTGTCACTATGCCTTTCAGATAAATAAAAAAGACTTAAAAATGAAGACTAAGTAATTTGTAGATCATATATTAATACACAGAACCAGGCTTCAATCAAATCATCTGATTTGAAAACCCCAGGCTTCTAAATGCTATGTTCTGTGACTATCCTAACGAATTGCCCTCCTTGAGAAGAAAATCATAACAGTCTATTTACAGGAAGCATAAATTTCAGACTTTTCTCTCTCCCTAAAAAGTCAACCACTTTCTACAGCATTTTCTGCATGCTTTCACATTTGAGGGCATAGAGTACATCTAATAAACTCTTCAAATCCATTTCATTGTCTTACGTAGTATGTAGTCAGTACATCTTTATTAAATGAATGAAAATAGAAGTTTCACTTTAGTTAGGTTCATTAGGGTAGAAGAATATGCATGGGAATTTTATGAATTAGGCAGAATTATGTTATTTGTAAGAGACAGAAACCTATAAACTTGAATCAAACTAGCTTAAAGGGAAAAAGGAGGATTATTTTCCAAATAGTTGAAAAATTCTTATCTTTAAGATGACTGGACCCAGCCATTGTTCAAATATGTCACTTGATTTGGTTTCCATCTTTCCTTTATGGTATTGAGTTTGTCATCAGGCTACTTCTAAGAGTTCAGGCTGACATCCTCCCAGATGCATTTCCAGGAAAAAGAGCGTCTTTATTCCAGTCATTCCAGTTTGAGTCTTTGAACTGCATCTCTTTGGTCTGGCTGGGAACACATACTCATCTTGAGCCAACCTCTGTGGCCAACAGGAAAGACCATGATGTCTGGTCGGATCTGAGTCACAGGTCCACACTTCAAGTGAGCAGCTGAGAGTTTGTGGGCAAGGTTGAGGGTTCTCCCAAAATTACATGAACTGAGGGGAAGACAGGGATGGGTGCACCCTAAATCCAGCTTCTGCTAATAGTAAAGGGAGGAATATGTGCTGGGCAGGCAAAAACAACAGATGTCCTTTACATTTGGCCACAGCAAAATAAGATTCTGGTTTGTCACAAAGAATGCAGTTTTCATATAAATATCTCTGTGTCTAGAGATGAGAATATTTCAACCACAATAAGTTCTATAGTTAACTATTCAGTCACCAGGTGATATTTTGCAATGGTTGCTTTGTGATTGTAACTGGAATTGAATTACCTAACCAAGAAAGAAAATGTTAAGGGCATCTAACTTCAAAAATGCAAACAACAATTAGCAATGTCATCTGGCCTACTGTCAGCAATTTCTACAGCTATATACTCTAGAAGTAAAGAGAAAAAAAAAATCTGACACAAGTGTAACTTCTGTGCAAAGAGTAAGTGACTAATCTTAGAGCAGAATAAGAACACTAGCCCTCATTATCTAAAATCTATTTGGCTCCTGAATGGGAATAGTGTGAGTTATCATAGTAAGGGACACCTTAGTTTAGACTAACAATCTTCTACACTTGAGACAGAAAAACTTTTACTTTTTGGTGTATCCTCATAAACACCAATGACATACACAATTATGTAAATGTAACATTTAACAAAATAAGAACAAAATTCTATCTGTTAAAGATGAACTATAGCATTCTCAAGATGTCTGACAGTGTTAGTTTTGTCTAGAAGTAAACTAAAGCAAAGAATAACTAGCTACCTAATGGTAACTGTTAGGCAAATACATTAACACTTGAATTCCTAGGTGTCAATATTAGGATGGCCCCTGTTGATATACACCTTCTCATTTTTTAAAGAATCCCTTCATCCCATCACAAAGCAAAAATTAGAATGGGGCTTTTCTTAGTTTTTCTTTTCTTCTTCTTTCATTTTGGCACTTAGGAAGTGATTTATTAAGGCAGGAACAGTATGACAATTTCAGTAAACTGATGAATGTAAATATTTCAAGATCAAGAGAGAGGAAAGGAGGGTGGAATTAATACTCATCAAATACCTACTAAGTGCACAGAATTTTGAAATTTAAAACTCCTTTTTATTTTAAAATAATTTTAGATTTATGAAAGTTGTAAAGACAGTATTGAGAGTTCCTGTATGTTCTTCACCAAGCTTCCTTTTTATTAACATTTTATTTAACCATAGAATGTTTATCAAAATCAAGAGAGGGGCCTTATGACAAATAAATTAATGAGGATATGGATTTTATTTGGATTTCACTGGTGTCTTTTTCCCCTCTGTTCCAGGATCCAATAGAAGATTTGACATTGCATTTAGCACAATTCTTTTTAAAACACACATATATGTCCTTTAGCTTGCATTGCTTTCACACAAATTAAACAACATTTACTAAGAAGTAATTAAGATTCCCAGAGACAGGATCTCTGACAGCAAATGTCATGTTTTCCTTCAGTTAGATTATGAATTCATAAATTTTAAACTTATATTGGGGATGTTTTTGCCTAAATAGTTTCACCAGTGAATGCATTTTACATTCATAAATTCAGAAATTTCCCCTTTAAAGAGTGAAATATAGCTAGTTTCACAACCTGTATAGATCAAGAAGTTCAGTATGATACTATGAGAAAACTACCAAGATTTGATTAATTCAGAAGATAGATATTTTTCAAGATTCTGATGAAACAAAGTGATCAGGCAGGCCTTTTGTATCCTTCCCTCCATATCCCCTTGAGTCCTATCCTGATTTTCTTTTTTAGGCTTTATCTTTCCTTTTTGCAAATATTCTCAGTGGGAGAGCAATCCCTCATATTGTTTTCCCATTGCAGAAGGTCAGAGATCACCTTCTCCTTCCCCAAACCTCAAAAAAAGCACAGGAATAGGTATAGGACTTAAGTTTAACCAGTTACAAGCTATTTCCAGAATGTTGGATCCTGAGCAGATAACAAGAATCATAAGACCAGCAAAGAAGTCATCAGCCAGCTCACCAGGTCACTCCTACTGTTAACCTCTGGTTCTTACTGCCTAGTTTCTCTTTCTGCCCATTTTAAATCCAGGTTCTGGATTTAAAGGTTCAGCACATCAGTCCTGTGGGTCCCCACCTCCAATTTCCTTCCATTGACTTCTCTTTTGCTCTTAGACAAACAGAACTGGTTTCTGTTGTTTGCAATCCTAAGCAAAAACTACAAGGCGTACATTGTGCACTAAAAAATACAATGTATCCTCCCTAAGCATTACTATTTCCTTGCATGTTTTGAATCCTTTGGGGAGTTTCAAAAACACTTTCTATACAATCTTTCCTTTTCTATTCAAAACTCTGAGCATTAACTTCTAGCTCTATGTGCCTGGGACTCAGTACTACCATTTGGTTGTATTTATCATGCTTAGTTTTTGCTGTCTGGCTTCTCCCCTCAATAATACTCTTCATAGAGGCAAGGCCTTGCTTGGCTAAGAGCATCTAGTGCCGTGTTGGACACACAGCATGTAGTAATTCCAGGGTGGGGTGGGGAGAAATGTGTAATGATGAAAATAATTTCTCCCAGTGCTTTCGTTGGTTCAGAGCTATAAATACCATAAAATCAGTGACTTGTAAACAATAAACATTTATTTCTCATGGTTCTGGAGGCTACGTTTAAGATCAAGTCCGTAGAAGACTCGGCGTCTCTTGTGGGCACTGCCTGGTCTTCTCAGTGTGCCCTCGTGTGGTGGAAAAGGTGAAGGGTCTCTGGGGGCATCTAACAAAGGCGCTAAAGCCACTGAGAGGGCTCTACTCTCATGACCGAATCCTTTTTATTATTTTTTGTAAGATTTATTTATTTGAAAGAATAACAGAGGGGGAGAGACAGAGAGAGAGAAAAAGAGAGAGAGAGAGAAAATCTTTCATCCACTGGTTTACTCCCCAAATGGCCAAAATGGCCGGGCTGGGCTATGCTGAAACCAGGAGCTTCTTCCGGGTCTCCCACATGGGTGTAGGTGCCCAAACACTTTGGCCATCTTCCACTGCTTTCCTGGGCACATTAGTAGGGAGCTGGATCAGAAGAGGAGCAGCCAGGATTCAAACTGGTACCTATTTGGGATTCAGTGTTTCCAATGGTGGCTTTACCCACTATGCCACAGCACTGGCTCCCCTAATTACCTTGCAAAGCCCCCACTTCCCAGTAATATCACCTTGGAGGTTAGGATTTTAACACAAAATTTTTAAACCCTTTGTCATATCAGAAGTCTTATTTTTACCTTTGTGATGGTTATTTCATCTTCTGGTGAAGAGTCAACATTTATGTTCAAATCCAAATCAGTAAAAGCAGATGCTATTTTACCCAATATTGAAGAAGATGCCTTTCAAGGTGCCAGAAAAATTATTATTATGTAGATCAGAAAATGTTTACTAACTTGGACTTCACCAAATTGGCCAGGATGTTTTAGAAAGAAACCATTTCCATATGCTATGCTGAATCTCATGATGGATCATTAAAACTCTTAAGGGAAACACTGTTTTTCTTTAAAGTTAAGGGACATTCAGAATCATGGGCTCATAAGTGGGGGAAAAATTACAGCTGACCCAAGATATAACAACACTGTTTAGCAAACGAGGGTGATGTTTACACCAGGACCGAATGTGACAGCTTTCAAAGCATTATGTATATTTCTAGGCACACACATGTATAGCTCTGACAGCGTGTCAGTTATAATTTTGTAACAACATGGATATAATTTATTAGAATTCAAATATAGTATAAACTGAGCACATACTTCAGCCCAAAGTACTAATTTGTCTATCGCTGACAGTTTTGTATGTGTTTTAAGTAGAAATAAAGACACTATAATTGAATAAACGTTTTCCTCTTGCTAACCATGCCCTCTCAGGGTTAACAGCAAGCAAATGGAATAATGTGAATCCTTGCAAAAGTAACCACAAATAAGACAACTATGGAGGAGAGGTGGGTTTCAGCTTTCCTGGTCGCCTGCCATGGAGGTTTGCTCATGTGTGATTGATTGCCCTGGTGAGTAATACCAGTTGGCAGACATTAGTAACACTTTGTCTTGCTTTGGGTACAGTTGTTAGCTTTTCTATGTTTAGCATGTTTTCATATTTTAATAAGCATTCTGAAGCGATGTGTGTGTGTGTGTGTGTGTGTGTGTATGTATATTCAGCATTAGGCTGAAACTTGACACTTTTGATTCTAGGGTAATTTATAGCTTCATCTGTATTTGACATAACTACAAGATGCTTTCAACATATGGAATTATGCTTATAAAACTTAACCTTATTACATTCCTTTTCCAGCCCCTGTACATTTTTATACACATTTACTTTGCATTTTAAACATTTTGATTATATATTGTTACCGGGGCTGGCATGGTTTGTTGGGAGGCATGGAAGATGGGAGAAAACCAGGGTATACGTGGAACTGTGTTTTGTTTTTTTGACAATTGACCAGGAGGCTCCATTTCATTTTTGAACCGAGATGGATGAGGTACCAGCCTGAAATCCTTTGTGATTTCGCCAACAACATGAGTACCAGGAATGTTTTTACCCCTGCACTAAAGTATCCGATGAGGTGTTGGAAACATGTGGGCCCTTCCAGTATTTTGCGTGGTGCACTTGCTCCCTTCTGGGAGTTGGAACACGTCCACCAGGCAAACCATGTGAAAGGCATGAGGCTCCGACAATGGTGTGATGGAAATTTAAATAGGCAAGGACCTGCGCCAAGTTTGGGGAGTATTGTTTTAGGCTGACTTTAGCTCAAGCCAATGAGTGGCTTGGCTTCAGTACTTCAAGGCAGAAGTTCAAGTGGCTCAGGGTTGTCTTTAAAGTCCTGGGAGTTGTGAGATGCTCAAAAGGCATCCCCATCTTCATTAGAAGACAGTTCTCAGAACTGGCTTGATCTAGGAAACAGCACAGAATCCCCCCAGGAGAGACGTCTCTGGATAGTTTTAATTCACAATGAGAAACTACAACTAAAATTGCGTGGGTGAGATCCCATTCTGTATTTGCTTATTTCCATTTATTGCGGCAGCAAAGTGCATTTTAAATGCTTTATTATGTTCTTTCTATGGAGTTCAGTTAACATTGCCTTGGGCCCAAAAGGAGAAGAAACTTAAGAGGTCTTTCTTAAACAAAAGAGAGGAGAACTTCCTCCTGAAGCAGGTTTCCCAAGGTCACGGCCACTTCTAATTACAATTCTAATGAAACATAAGGAGATCTTCCCAGGAGATCATTACTTGGTGATTTTTCAACAATCACTACACCATCTACTTCCCTATTTGGAAAATACAGAAAAATGGCCCATCAGCGTCCCTACCATAGATTTCATTTTCATACCCAGTATTTCTGAATCCCTGATTAGTTCTCTGACAAGCAGCACATTTATATACAGTATGAAATATGAGCGTTATCTGTGCCTTGGTCTTAATTTAAAATTTGCATTATACAGTATTTATGTAGACCTTCTCTGCAACCTTTCAAGTACTCAAACAAATGATTCTCCATTAAAAGAGTTTATCTTGAAATATCTGTCTGAGCATTGTAAATAGCGTGTTATGGATCACCCGTTTATTTAGACAAGTGAAATACAACATCAAAAGCTATTGCTGAAAAACTAGGCCAATATGGGCATTAAAAATATAGCATCATATATCTTGGGCAAGAAACTTCTCCGGTTCCCACGTGCGATGATGGGGAATATTTAGACTCTCTAGCAAAGATTACATGTTTCTTGATTCATCTCACAGCACAAGTCTACTTCATTTGCAAAGTGATAACCTATTACCATAACTAAACCGCCTATTGCATGGAGGCTCAGAAATAAAATAAAAAGATTAGCCAGTTATCTTATTTACATATATTGAATTGCAGTAATACAGCCCCGATCTCTGCCTCTCATTTGATTCTAATTAAAGCGTAGCAGAGAAACTGCAATCCACACAAGAGCTTATTTTAATAGTCAGAGCTGGCAAAGTCCCAATATCACAATGTAGCAATTAACAGCACGGCTGTATTTGCTATTCATGGTTTGATGTAAAAACTTGTTTATTAAGATGGGCTGGAGGCGCTGGTGTGCAATAGACCTGCATGTAATTAGATTCCAATTATTTGTCTGTTTCTGATATTGTAAACTGGCACTTAGCACATCAGTTAAATTGACACACGGCGCTGCATGGTTTACTCGGTAATTAAAACATGTTCTGTTAATTAGATGATGACCACTTTATTTCAGGGCTCTTGTGTTTGGGTTTTCTAGTGTGCTCTGTTTGTATCATGAGCCACCAGACGCTCCTCTAATGAGTCCTTGTTTTGTTTCAATTACCACCTGCTGTTCAAAAGCAAAGCTTGTTTTAACTAAACAAAATTAATGCTTGTCTCTTCCTTTGTAAGAACTTAAACGTTAGACAAATTAATACGCTTATTATCGAAGTGCTAAGCTCTGGTTTTAAAGACTGCTAAGGCAATTAGAAGAAAGTTATAAAATGTTGTAGAGTGGAGCATAAATATTGTTTAGCATATTAAGAGGCATTACAAACAATGAAATATTTGCTGGAGTTGAAAGGGAGCATGGGGACTTAGCCTGCCCACCCCCAAATTAAATTAGCTCTTGCAATTTGCAAAGGGACCCAGAAACAAAAGATAAAGGGGACTTTCTAGGAGAAGGGATTGAATGAAGTTGGACAGGAAGGTGTGTGGCATGGCCATAAATAAATCCATGAATGACACTGGATCGTCTTGGATGGTTTCCAAAACTATGTGTTTACTGCATGATCTCTTACACGATTTATGCCGTTTTCATTCTGAAACACCAATGGTGGCTGTTTCTTCAAACTTTTAACTAAACACTAGCAAGAAAGCCACTTGCCATTTTGCAAGCTTTAATAAGACAGGCCCTATTAATTAAGCTCCTTATTTCACAGCCACATCCACATCAGTGATTCTCCCATAGGAAGTTCTTCACAACACTTCCACAGCCTTTCCCAACCCAACAGCTTCTCATTGCTCACTATGACATCACGACTACTGCTGTCCAGAGCGGAGAATGGTGACTGTACGAAGGAAGGCTACTTATTTCCCAAAATACCCTTTTCACCAGATTTGGAGAAAGTTAGCCATATGGGTATGTCTAAGAAACTACTCTACATAGAGTCAGGCATTTTAGGATGGCACAAGCAGTTTCTTTCTTTCCATTGGCACCAAATCGGCCAAGTCAATAGCTGGGGAGTTGTCCTAAATGAGTCAGCCCTACACAAGAGAACTTCAAGGCTGTTCAGATGTACTCTACTTCGAGTTCCAATTTGGAATTTCAGGGGTCATTTCAATGTGTATTAGAGCTGACATCTGGCACATTTAGGGAAATTCACTAACAAATCCGGAGCAGTCTTTACACAAGGTAAAATTTCTTGGAAAAGTATTTTAATTCAAAAGAAGAGCATGTTTTCCTACAATGATAACTGGCTTCATTCTTACAGGTGTTCTAGAATTTGAAATCCCATTTATTCCAGAGATTCAACAAGAGTAAATGCAAATCTCAGTCTGTGGCCATCAGCCTCCAAGTCCTTGATCCTATCAATGCAGGTGATACATTTGTATACAAAGACTATATGCCACATTTCCTTCTGGAACTTTAATTGAAAAAAAAAATCGCAGTAGCTGATTTCTATACCTTAGGGGTACATTTCCAAAGCAATGGGCGGCAAGTGAGCTGCAAGACTTCTATTGATATTAATGGCAGTCACAGAGCTAAATCACTGAGCAGCGCTTGGCAAACTTATTCCTTAATGCTGCAGTTGCCTTAAATTAATATTTTACAAAGACCTAAAGTAATTAGACTGTGTCTTACTAAATGCTCCATTTACTCATTAGATATTTCAAAATGCATCTTTTGCTGCAGGCCCACTGGGGCACATTAACTACTCTAAAATATATAAATGACTTCAGTGGGACCTTTTAAAAAATGCTGGTGTAGGGGAAGGCCACAGGCTCATCACTGGTGACCAATTAACCCTGGCCCATTGAGGTACACACTGTTGGGACCCAAGAGACATGACTGGATTATGGCTTTCCAGATCCAGGAAGCAACGAGTTAGTTTTCAACCACATCTCACGTATAAATTCTACATGTAAATCTTAATTTGTATTCTTGTGGTAGATGTGTGATATTTTTAGCCTCTCCTGGTCTATTCCTCTTTGTCTGTTTCCTATTTGGGTTCTCCTGGATGCCCATTCACTTAGAGAAAAACTGACTGCTTTCCCAGCTCTGGGATGAGACAGTCAAGTGGAAGGACTAATCCCTGAAGGCTAGGGTGTTGATTCAGTTTTCTGCTGCATGAGGGACAAAGTCTTAAGAACTGATGGCATTGGGGCCGGTGCTGTGGCACAGCGGGTTAAAGCCCTGGCCTGAAGCGCCGGCATCCCATATGGGCACCGGTTCTAGTTCCGGCTGCTCCTCTTCCGATCCAGCCCTCTGCTATGGCCTGTGATAGCAGTAGAAGATGGCTCAAGTCCTTGGGTTCCTGCACCCATGTGGGAGACCTAGAAGAAGCTCCTGGCTCCTGGATCTGCTCAGCTCCAGCTGTTGCGGCCATCTGGGGAGTGAACCGGTGAATGGAAGACCTCTCTCTCTGTCTCTACCTCTCTCTGTAATCCTGTCTTTCAAAAAAAAAATTAATGGCATAACTTTCCTTTCCTTTATTCTATTTTATTTGAAAGCAGGGTGGGTGGAGGTGGATACCAATTTTATCCACTGGTGTACTCCCTTAGTACCCTCAAAGGCTAGGGTTAGGCCAGATGAATCCAAGAGCCAGGAACTCAATTCAGCTCTTCTACATGGGTGGCAGGGACTCAACAACTTGACCCATCACCCATGTCTCCCAGGGTATGCATTAACAGAGAGCTGGAGTCAGAAACTGGAGCTGGAACTTGAACCCAGGTATTCTCATATGGGATACAGGTGCCCCAAGTAGTTTACTCACTGCTATGCCAAATGTCAGCCTCTTGGTAGATCTTTATGATAATATCTTTTGAGCAAAAAGCCAACCCAAGGGAAGCAGATTTTAGTCAAATCATTGGCCAAATCATGTGTGGCCTATATCAAGCCAAATCTAAAGTGCTATCTCTGGGTTTATGTTTACCATTATCTCCTACATTTACTTTCTTTTTGTTTTTTAAGTTTTATTTATTTGAAAGGCAGAGTTACAGGGAGAGAGAGAGAGAGAGAGAGAAAGAGAGAGAGAGACAGAGATCTTCTATCTGCTGGTTCCCCACCACCACCACCACCTAAGTCAGTTTATGGTGTGTATTTATATTTGCAAGGGATTAATTCCAACATGATATAATCTACTTTTCACATGACATAATGTGGTGGATGAGAAGGCCATGCCAAGATGGCCACTGGCGATGGAGCCTGCCTGGCAACCGGCTGTAATTGGATGGCTTCGAAAACCACATGGCAACAGAGCCTGCCTGGCAACAAGCTGTGATTGGTTAGGGCATAAACCACCCCTTGACCAGATTGGTTGCCTCAGCTATATAAGCTGCTGTACCATCTGAAATAAATGAGTCTGCAGGCTGCTCGCCTCTGGCCCACTTTCACCTGACTCCCGGGGTCTGTGTAGTGACTCCATGCCTCTTGCCCCCACCACACTCCTCCTCTCAGAACGAATCCACAGCAACAACATACTCATGATATTTTACTGATTTCATTCCCAAAGTTGAACAGAATTCTAAAAGGTAGATTCTTCATCTGGGATCCAAGGATTAATCAATCCCTGAAATCATAAGCAACATTTTATGTTATGGACACTTTTTAGGGGAATTAAATGTTCCCCATCTCTAGAAAGTTCTAGATCCCATTTAACTGGTAACAAGAGTCCTAGAAGATCAGCAGCAAAAAGGGCAACTAACATGAAGAGGATTTTGTATGAAATTGGTAGTGACGTGTCAATTTCAGGGCCTCTGCCTGAGCTTAACAATTTAAAGGAACACATAAGGGCTCTTTGAAGAAACCTATGTAGCTAAAAGCTAAAGCTTTCAGGAGCTGGAATTTGGTTGTCCTGGAAGATAAAGGCGGCAAACTGGGGCTGCACATGAATGAAGAGGGGTTTATAAAAAAGAAATCTAAGGATTGGTTTGTTTCAGAGTGCTGTGTCAATGTATGTAAAACATACCACAGCACGCCTGGTGGATATGTTCCAAGACCCCTAGCAGATGTCTGCAATTGTGAATAGTATCAAATCCAATGCTTTTTCCTTTACATACATATCTAGGATAAAATTTGATTTATAAATTGGTTCCAGGAGCTAGTGTTGTGGCACAGCAGGTTAAGCTACAATGTGTGACACCAGCATCCCGAGAGCCCATTCGAGTTCTGGCTACTTTGCTTCTAATCCAACTTCCTGCTAATGTGCCTAGAAAGGTAGTGGATTATGGCCCAAGCACTTGGTTTTCTGCCATCCACGTGATAGATTCAGATGCAGTCTGGGCTCCTGTCTTCAGTTTGGCCCAGCCCTGGCTGTTAAAGCCCTCTGGGGAGTGAACTAGTAGATAGAAGATCTCTTTTTCTTTCCTCTTTCTGTCTCTCCCCCTCCCTCTCTGTTGCACTTTTTTTCCCTGTGAGTGTGTATGTGTGTGTATGAGTGATCCGTAGGGTTTTTTCTTTTTTTAATATTTTTTAAGATTTATTTATTTACTTGAAACTCAGAGTTACAAACAGAGAGAAGAGGCAGAGAGAGAGAGAGACAGAGACAGAGACAGAGAGGTCTTCCATCCACTGGTTCACTCCCCAAATGGCCGCAAAGGCTGGAGCTGAGCTGATCCGAAGCCAGGAGCCAGGAGCCAGGAGCCAGGAGCCAGGAGCTTCTTCCAGGTCTCCCACATGCGTGTAGGGGCCCAAGGACTATAGCAGTGAGCTGGATTGGAAGTGGAGCAGCTGGGACTCGAACTGGTGCCCATATGGGATGCCAGGACTGCAGGCCGCGGCTTTACCCACTACACCACAGTGCCAGCCCCTGTTGCAATTTCAAAATAAGTAACTAAACAAATAAATCTTTAAACAAAATTAGGTAAAGTAAAAGATAACAACTATAACTAATAATAAAACAGAATAATTAACAGTATACTATACTGTGTGGGGAGCAACTCGGACTAGACTGTTACTAGAATTAAGACTTATTCTATGCATCTGCTCTCCCACAATATGGCGCTGAGAGGGGAGAAACAGCTTCTACACAGCTGCCTCCAGTTCAACCAATAAACTGTAGGACCTACTCCTGATTGGAGGAGAGCAGCGTACTCGGCGTGTGGGTAGCAGAGTTGGGATTGGTGGAAGAGGACTATAAAGGAGGAGAGAGACAACATGCACCAGGAACATCTAAGAGGAACATCTGAGGAACACCTGAGCAGCCCCCGAGAGAGCCGGCCGGCGGTGTGCCGCTCCCCCGCGGAAGTGGGGAAAGTGGCAGGGGGAACCGCCCTTCCACGGAGGTGGAAGGGTCGGTAGCCAACCCGGGAAGGACCAGCAGCAAACCCGGGGAGGGCCGAGCAGACAAAAGAACAGCGCAGGGTCCTGTGTCGTTCTTCCACGAAGACGGGGAGCGACAATACTGGAAGTTACATGAATGTGGTTTCTCTCTGTCTCAAAATATCTTATTATATTTTCACCCTTTCATACAAAAGAAGCCCTTTATGGTTTTTCTTTGGCATATTTCGATTGCCAGCACCACCACTGTTGTGCTTTGGGCCATTAATAAGTAAAACTAAGGTTACTGGACACAAGCACTATGATACCATATGGTCTTTCTGATAGAGCCATTAGAGTGCTAAGTTACTAAGTTACCATACACAATGTGGATACACTGGACAAAGGGATAATTCATTTTCTCTGTGGGATGGAGTGGGACATTGTGAAATTTCATCACACTACTCAGAATTGATTTGTAATGTAAAATTTACAAATCTCTCTCTCCTCCCTCCCTCCCTCTTTCCCTCCCTCCCTCCCTCCATCCTTCCTTTCTTCCTTCCATCTTTCCTTCCTTCCTTCTTTTCAAGAAGTCAGTCTTCATTTCCTCATTTCACAAATAAAGCTGGCTGACTTGGTGACTTTTCAGTAATTACGTGAAGAGACCAAACACCATATCCTTGTCTGACTCCTTAACCCTTCCTTGTCATCAACTTTGGTTGGGGCTATGGCAGCAGCAAGAACAGTCATGAGAGTAGCCACAGGGGCAACAGCCACAATTACAGACATCAGCTAAAAGAGCCTTGAACTTTTCAGTAAGTGGGAGATACTCGGTCTCCACAAAGCCAAGAACTGTTTGTACCCATTGATGACAGGACAGGGTACTGTTGCAGCAGTCAGGTAAGCAATCTGTAGATAAGTACTGGCAACCCCATGGCTACCCCCAAAAAAGCAAGAATGCACAGTTTCCTCTGTGATGCCAAGCACTTCGGGAATATAGATGCTGCCTGTGTTGAACACCTGCTGATTGGTCAGGCCAAAGGAGAAGGGAGAGATGTTCAGCATGTTTAGTAGTGTGACTGATGGATCCCGTTTGACTTAGGTCATTATCAGATGCACTTCACTCAGGATTTCAGGGGTGCTCCTGGTGACTTCAATGATGACACCTAAAGCCTGGAAGAAGGAGGTCTTCTCTGACTCCAGACTAGTGTTCTGGGCTGGTACAGTGACTTCACAGGAAGCAATGCCAGCATGAATGGCAGCTGGCACATTATTGGCCTGATTTCAGCACATCCCTGCTATCCGTAAGGTCTTGCTTGGTGAGCACAGAACCCACCATTCCCTGGCTACAAGGCAACAGCTTCTTCAGGGCTGGGCTGTTTTCCAGAGGCTCTCAGGTGGCCTTGACCACCATGAAGTTCTTGCCCGTCAGCATCACAGCCTTCCTTCAAGAAACATAGAGATCTGCTGCATCTGCTAGGACCCAACATTGTCGGCTCCCACAATGAAGCATTTTGGAGAATCAGAATTTGAATGATCTTAAGAACACAGCTGGGCTTCTAAGTGGCCCTTCCTTTCCTGGGTTTCATGGTGGCATATCAGGGATTGCCACGCAGGGATTAAAGATGATGTCACTCTCATGAGAACACCTGGCAACAGGCTAAACTGTATGAGTTATTTCTAGAATTTTCATTTTGATATTTCCATACTGCAATTGAACACAGGTAACTGAAACCATGGAAGGTGAAATCATGAAGAGGATGGGCAATTGAACATATAATTTTTTTCCTCATTTAACGTCACACCAAAGGCGTGTAACAGGAAACAGGAATTCGTGGTCAGGCTGTGCCTGAACGGATGTATAGCGTGAACTTAAATGTATTTAGCAAAAGAGTTTGGCCCAAGGTTCTGTACTCGGAGACTCAGAATAGTTATAATGCCATGCACATGGAGGCCAGGCCTATTATATTACCTTCCTACCTTCTCTCAGGTGTTTACCAACATCTGTTTCCTCTGATCTAGATGAAAATAGGTCCCTGCTACACAATGATGATATACAAGAAAAAACAAAGCACAGAAAACGAAATAACTCACTTATACTTTGGAATTCTGTATCAAAGAGATCAAAAGCAGATGCTCTTGAGCACAATGTGAATGGAAATTCTGGCTTTATTAATTTCTAGCTGTGTGGCCTTGGGTATGTAAATTTACATTTCTGTAATTTAGTTCATCATCTAAAAAGTAATAATATGAAGCATTTATGAGATGGCTTGACATTCATCTGTATCTAGAAAAAGAGCAATTCTGTATGGTGCAAACCCATACCTCCATGTATTCGTTTCCTAGGGCAGCAATAATAATGTACTACAAAGTAGGTGTCTTAAAATAGCAGTAGTTAATTCTCTTACTGTTCTGGAGAATAGAAGTCCCAATAATCCAGGTGTCTACAAGGTCATGATCTCTTTGAAGGCTCTAGGCAAGACTGCTTCTTTGCCTCTTCTTAATCTCAGGTGGTTGCCAGCAATTCCTGATGTTCTTTGGCTTGCAGTATATCACCACAATCTCTGTCTCCAGTTTCACGTGGTGTTCTCCCTGTGTGTGTCTCCATGAATCTGTCTCTCCTTGTAAGGACACTAGACATTGGATTTAGGGTCTACACTAATCGAGTATGACATTAACTTTTTAAAAAATTATTAATTTCATTTTTATTTGAAAGGCAGAGACATAGAGGGTTTTCATCTGCTGGTTCACTCCTCAAATGTCCACAATAGCCAGGTTGGCCATGTCAAAGCTAGGAGCCCAGAACTCAATCCAAGTCATGTAGGTGGCAGGGATCCAAGAACTTGAGCCACCATCTGATATTGCCTAGGGTATGCATTAACAAGAAGCTGGGTCAGAAGCACAATAGCTGGGACTTAAACAAGACAATCCAATATGGAATATGGGCATTCCAAGGGGCAACTTAACCACTGGGCCAAACATCTGTCCCAGGATGACCTTACCTTAATTTGATTACATATCTGTAGACACGAATTCCAAATAAGGTACTGGGGGGTTAGCATTTGAACACACATTTTTAGTATTTTGCTCTCACAGAAGTGTTTTGATTCACCTAGAATGCTCTTTTATTTAATTTTAGACACATTTTATTTATTTTCTTCCTATTTGAAAGATAGATGATCGATAGACAGACAGACAGACAATATCTTCTATCAACTGGTTCACTCCCCAAATGCCTACAAAAGTCAGGAGCCAATCTGGTTCTCACACACAGGTGGCAGGGACCTAAGTGCCTGAGACATTATCTGCTGCCCACTCAGGGTATACATTAGCAAGAAGCTGGAAGCAGAAGCAGAGGCAAGACACAAGCCCAGGCATTCCAATAAGGGACACAGGTGTCCTAAGCAGTGTCTTAACCATTACTCCAAATGTCTGCACCTCACCTAGAATATTATTATCCTGTTACTCAGTTACAAATTTGTTCTAGTCTTAGGTCTTCTTCTATTTGTTATGGTTATAAAACATATTTTCTAAGTTATTGTAATGAAATCTCTAATATTTATTTATATACTTCTCTCTCTCACTAGCCTAGAAATTCCCAAAATATGTTCCTGAGAAGAATAGTCTTAGAAGAAGTTCTTTTTCTTCAAACAGAGGATTAATTTAAAAAGTGTGAAATGTGGTATTATGTTTCCTTTTATGAATTTTGTAATGCATATGCTACAGCCTCTAGAAGTTCTCCAAAAGAGAAACCTTTTCAACTTGGTCAAACCTAATATTTGACTGTTTCATCCTGAGTGTGGGTTATTTTGTATTCATACTGGCTGAGGCTGTTGAGCTTCTTGGACCTATGAGTTGATGTTTTTAATTCCATTTGGAAAGAAATTCAACATCATTTGTTCAAATGTTTTTCTGCTCTATTCTCTGTTTTTCTCTACAGACTCCAATTATACAGTTAGATCTTTTGTTGTTATCTCATAGTTCACTGATGCTCTCTCTATGTATGGTTTTCAACCACTGTTGCCTCAGCTTTAATTCGAATATCTTTTACTGATTTGCCTTTATTAGTTCTTTATTTCTTAGCGACCAATCTGCTGCTAAATTTCTTTCATGAACTTAAAAAATAACAGATGTTGTATTTTTTGGCACTGGAATTTCCATTTGGTTCTTTGGAAATTTTCCATTTCTTGCCTGAAATACTTCCATTATATCCATCTTTTCCTATAAAACATCTATGTATTTACAACAGTTATTTAAATAATTTGTGTACTAACTTCAAAAACTGGGTCATCTATTGATTTGCTTCTATTGACTTCGTTTTCTTTTGATTATGTATCACATTTTCTTGCTTCTCATAGATCTACCATTTTTTAATTCCTATTTGGCTATACAAAGCGTAAAAAATGTGAAAAATGAAAGGTACTGAGAACAAAGCTGTCATTCCCATAGATTGGAAGCACTATGAAGGGAGACGAGGATACTTTGTTTTATTTCCTGTGTTTCCCCAGTGCCTCAGATAGTGAATGGCACCTCAAATAGCATTTTTGGAATGAATGCTTTCGCTATCTCCCAGGACACAGAACAGAGAAAAAGGGAAGAGGAGTAGCTAAAAAGATACCATACTGGCAAACATTTGATGTGTATTTTGATAACCCAGATAAAACTGAGGCAGGACAGAATTAGTATGATAAAGTATCTTCTAAAAGCAAATTGTGAAGCCATCCCAAGTGAACTTCCTTTCTTTTCTTTCTTCTTCTTCTTCTTTTAATCCTGTACCTTTTAGCATGTATCTTTACCGGGTACTTTTGGTCAACTCTTAAAACTGTAACGTATTAATACTTCAGTGTATGTTAAGTATAAAAGCTGGAACAATTCCTGATTGACAGGAGCATAATTAAGGAGTTGACTGAACACCAAATACTTTAAAAAACAGTTTAACAAAGGGCATTTGAAAGACTGGCTAAAAGGAAGCTTCATCCAGGAATTACTGAATCTGCCAAGGAAAGCTGAAGTGGACACCAGCTTTCACAAGAAGGATTTCTTTTCTTTCTTTCTTTTTTTTTTTTTTAAGTTTAATACGTAACCTGAAAATTATGATGTAACTAGAGGATTATTTAATCTAATAATGCAGTTTGATATATATTTGCTCAGAATATTTCTTGACTTATAGAACTTCCTCTGCCTTGCTCCTGAGAAGCACACCAAGGCACAAGTGAGGTGAGGAATCATGTCTTTGATATCTATGACTGTCAGAATGATCTGGGTTTTACAGTGTTTGTAAACAGGGCTGTGGCTGGTTTCTATCAGAGCCACTGTCAGTTTCAGCTTGGACTAAGAAGCCAGTTTATGAATGTCTGTCTGGTGCAGAGGAAAAACAGAGGCATTAGACTCTTTCCTTATGACCCGGAGCTTTATGTAACCAGTATCTTCCCCATCCATGTAAGCAACAGTCGGGTGAGCCCATGATCTAGCTCTTTGCTTCCCTATGTCTTTCTCTAATCAAGCTGCACTGAACCTGAACATAGTGATCCTCAGTTCTACTAGTTAAAAAGTGGGATCCTGCAGGAGTATGAGTCACAACACTGTATCGCACTTGGTTAAAGATAGTGGGTAAGTGGAAGAAACTTCTTTGGGGTTTTTGCTTGATATTCCTTAGACACCTAGTGATAAACACTAAGGTAATGGTGGGACTTCAGGGACATCTATTTTAATAACCACACTTCCTAAAAACATGCGTTCTGACGTCAACAAGGTGTTATTTCACCACGCAGGAAATTAATCAGAAAAAGAATCTGCAAATGGCAATTTCTACAGTAATAGATTTTGATGAATATTTTTTTCAAAATGTTCTGCTGACGCTTGACATCGTAATGAATCATGCCAGATTATATCAATCATTTCGTGTCGCTTAAAAAACAACCCCCAAACCACAATGCAGCTGTTAAAGATGGATTGTAAGAGGCCACAGTTAGGAGATATACCCATTTTTAGAAAGAAAAAAAATTACAAATACTTGGTACTTTGTGTCCAATTACCAAATTAAATAAGGCTTTAAAATTCTTCCTAAAAGGCAGATATTACATAACAGTTTCATAGTTTCTTTAATATGAGATATACCCTAAGGAAAAAAGGTATCATCTAGAAGCAAATATTCTAAACCATACATATTACAAAAGCACAAACTGACTGATTGGGGTCATTCTGAAAAGTTCAGTTCTCTCTAATTTGAACAAAATTCTTAGCTTATCAACCAGGTGGGGTATGTAGAAACATTCCAAGTAGAAAGTAGTTTGTACTGAAGAATTATCTACTCAGAGAAGGATATAACTGACAAAGAGGAAGATAAAGGTACCCTAAAGGTTTCTTTATCAGCCATAATATATTCCCTGAGAAAAATCTCTGTTATGTTGACCTGCTTAAATAATATTTCTGCAGAATGTCAATGCTCTCAGAATCAAGGAATGTTTCCTTCTGTATCTCTTTTTTTCTTTTTTTTTGATAGGCAGAGTGGACAGTGAGAGAGAGAGACAGAGAGAAAGGTCTTCCTTTTGCTGTTGGTTCAACCTCCAATGGCGACCGCGGCCGGCGCGCTGCGGCCGGCGCACCGCGCTGATCCGAAGGCAGGAGCCGGGTGCTTCTCCTGGTCTCCCATGGGGTGCAGGGCCCAAGCACTTGGGCCATCCTCCACTGCACTCCTGGGCCACAGCAGAGAGCTGGCCTGGAAGAGGGGCAACCGGGACAGAATCCGGCGCCCTGACCGGGAGTAGAACCCGGTGTGCTGGTGCTGCAAGGCGGAGGATTAGCCTAGTGAGCCGTGGCGCCAGCCCCTTTTGTATCTCTTTTCATTTTCATTTAGCTTTGTTTGTTTCCCTTTTCTTATCCCTAATAGAAACAGAATGGCATATATAGTATTATACATATATATTTAAAATTTATCTATTTATTTGAAAGGCAGAGTTACAGAGGGGCAGAGGCATAGAGAGAGGAATCTTCCATCCACTGGGTCACTCCCCAGATGGCTGCAACAGCCAGAGCTGTGCCGATCTGAAGCCAGGAGCCAGGAGATATTTCCAGTTCTCCCACATAAGTGTAGGGGCCCAAGCGCTTGGGCCATCCATCTTCTACTGCTTTCTTAGGCCATGGCAGGGAACTGGTATATATTTTTTGAAAGTTAAAAATTGCCCCTTTGTTTTTGCATCTCTAAAACTATAATTCTCAAACTGTTTTACCCCAAGAACTCTCTCTTCAAATACAATTTTACTAGATAAGAACCATCAAAAGTCTATAGTCTTCTTACAGAGAAGACTATAAATAACACCTAGATTGGAGTATGACAAATTCTGCCTTGTAAACTATTGCTTATTCAGACTGAATTCCTAATATTAGTAAGATTTTTAGTCTTTCCTGTTTTTTTCCCTTTGCATTTTTCTATATGGAGACCCAAAGTGCAATCTTTTGGGAAAAAATCATGCCGAAATTTGGGTGCAAGAAAATGAATACCATAGATGAGCAATGTGATTAAATTCAACCTGATTGGTTAACTGTTTCTATTGCAACTATATTTCTTATATCCCTTGGGGACATGGATATCTCCATTGGTAGTTCCGTGTTTCCAAAATTTGTGGTTAGGTGAAAATTTGTGAACGTTTCTCAATTTTCTTTTTCTATGTTTTTTAAAAACTCTAAGCCTTCGTATCAAATTGCTGCCTTTTATACAAGGTTTTAACCATCCTGATAAATGCAGAAGGAAAATAGGAAGAAAAAAAGCAATTGATATATGTCATTAAACACACAAAGAAAGAGTCTTCACATGTACTGGAGAGAGTAATAGAGAGTAGTGAAGAAGAATATGGGAACTGTAGTTAGTCTGCCTGGAATTTAAATCCTCACATTAATTACTTGTTATAGATTTTGGCAAACTATCATTTATCTCAAACATCAATTCTTTATATGTAAAATGGGAATATTAATTGTAACTGCCAACCAGAGTAAATGTAAGGAGGAAATAACATAGCATATTTAAGACATTTAACACTGGGCTAGCATTGTAGCACAGTGGGGTAAGCTCCTACTTAGAATTCCAGCATATCATATTGAAGTTTCAATTTCAGTCCCAGCTGCTCTGCTTCCAATCCAACTTCTGGCTAATGTGCCTGGGAAGGCAGTGGATGATGGCCCAACACTTGGGCCCTTGTTATTCACGTGGGAGACTGAATGGGATTCCTGGCTCCTGGCTTTGGCCTGGCCCAGACATGGCTGTTGGAGACATTTGAGGAGTGAACCAGCAGACAGATCTCTCTCTCTCTCTCTCTCTCTCTCTCTCTCTGATTCTCTGATTCTTCCTATCATTCTGTCATTCAAACGAATACAAAAATAAATAAATAAATCTTTTTAAAAAGACATTTAACACTAAGGCCTTATTTGTAGTACTCACCCACATACCAACTATACTCTGTTTGGGGAAACAATAGTCTATTGTAGTTCTGGTATGCCATTTTAAGTTTTTCAAGGCTTGAGAATATAACTAGATATTTTTTTCTAACCCTTTTGATAACAAAATTCAACCAATCTTAATAATGAGATTTTAATCAAGAATAAAAACACATTATACAAAAAGGAATCTGAATTCTTATTCCTGATGTGTAGAAATATGGGTGGGGAGATAACATGGTTTGACTGAAGTAATGGTTAAGGAAATGCCCGATTCTTCATACCTCTCCCCTTAACTACTAGAACATATTTATTCTGCAAAAGAGTTCACCCTTGTTATTGGATCTCTTGCAGCTTTGACCTCTGGGCATTGGCTGGCACATTTTTTGGATCCTCTTCAAATGTCTGGGATATATTCTGGCTTGAAATTCCAAGTTGGAGAGAACAGAAATCCTTCATGGTGAATTGTGGCCCTGGGCTGTTGTAAAACTTCTAAAAAAAGAGCACAAACAATTTACCACCTGCTCTCACTTGCCTGCTTCATGAAAACTGGTGGTGTGCTGGGTGGATGCTCATGATTTACAAAGAGCTGCTTCCACCACCCAAGTTTTGCAATGTGTGAGAGCAAGTCACATGTGAAGGAAAGGGAATGTGGACTGCTTTGATGACGGTTGGCCATCGCCAAGGAAACCGCTCCCTTGGTAACCATGGTCAGTACATCTGTCTAGTTGCATTTCTAAGACTCACAGAGTCACCACCATGGAAAGTGTATTTTAAAACACAAACACATAGGAAAAAACAGTTGAAACACAAAAAATAATGGAGTTGGTAGGAATTTTTTGCTTTTATGGCAAAGCCATTAGGATGGAGTTATGGTGTTCAGTAGAACATGTTTAGGGGTGTTAACTAATAAATGAAAACCAAAATGTCCCCCAATTTAAGCCCGATTGTAAAACAAAACAAATTTGAACCAGATAATCATTGGATGTATTATTCACAATGCACATGGGTTTTAAGACTTCATAAAAGTATTTGTAGGCAGTTTTTTTTTTTTTTGAAACAGCATTTTCAAGATAAACTAAAGTTTTCTTACCTTTATCTTATAGAGATGTGGGCAAGAGTGAGGGAAAAAAAGTTAAAGGTCAGTTTAGGAAGATGTTAGAATGTTAGGATCTATCCGAAATTATCTCTGTAGTAACAACCTAAGACGGTAGAAAAACATGAGTGTATTTAAGACCATTTGCTTTATTCACAGCTGTTCAGGAACACAGTAACACCCCACATAAGGAATGCTGACACCAAACTGCTAATAAGTTTTAGAGGCTACAGGGAGTTAAATTTTGAATTTAGAAAGTTTGATGGTGTAACTATAAAGCTGTATAGTTCTGCATACATTCCAATGGACTTACTTCTGTGGGTACAGTTTAAAAACTTGCAATGGGACCTCAAATTGCATTAAGCTGGGTGGTAAAACTGCATATTAAGTGTTAAAGTGACCATATTAAGTGTTAAAGTATCATATAGTTAGGATTAAGTGTTAAAGGGATCATATAAATAAGATTGAATGTCTGATAATAATAATAGATAGAATTAAGAAGGAGAGAATGTTCCAACATGGGAAGCAGTCCACACTGACTCACAGAATGACAACTGCTTTAAATAGCACTCTGACCTCAGAATCAGCCCTTAAGGCATTCATATGTGACTGAAAAGCCCATGAGAGCACTTCAGGCATGGAAAGCCAAAACACTGTGGCAAAAAGATGTCCTACATGAAGGATCTCTGTGAGATAGACCCCAGTGGAAAGAAGTGGCCATCAGAGAAAGATGTACTTTTCTCTGAAGGGAGGAGAGAACTTCCACTTTGCTTATGGTCTTGTCTAAATACTGATGGAAACTGTGGATTCAAAAGGCTTCCATAGCCATGGCAGCTCATGTCAAGAGCCTCAGGTTATCACTGATGTCATATATAAGAGTGTTAATCATTTAATTAACAACAGGAGTCACTGTGCAGTTACTTCCCATGCAGGACTTCTGTCCTCAATGAGTTGAATTATGAGAATTAATTCTCAAACAGGTTTTCTCTTTTGTGCATGTGTGTGCACAACATTGTTGAAATCTTTACTTAGTATAGAGTTGGTCTTCAGTGTATAAAGTTAATTGAAAATGAATCTTAATGGAGAATGGGATTGGGTATGGGAGAGGGAGGAAGAGGTGGGGTGGGAGGGTGGGTATGGTGGGAAGAATCACTATATTCTTAAAGTTGTACTTATGAAATTTGTACTCATTAAATAAAAGGTTTCTTTAGGAAAAAAAAAGTTTGAGGGGCTGGCATTGTGACATAGTGGGTTAAGCTGTCACTTGCTATGTTGGCAACCCATGTTATTGCTGGTTCACATCCTGGCTGGTCCTCTTCTGATGCAGCTCCCTGGTAAGGGTCTGAGAAAAGCAGCAGAAGATGGCCCAAGTACTTGGACCTTTGGCACCCATGTGGGAGACCTGGAGGAAGCTCCTGGCTCCTGGCTTTGACTTGGCTCCAGCCTGGCCATTGTGGGGGAGTGAACTAGCAGATGGAAGACCGATCTTTCTCTCTCTCTCTCCTCCTCCTTTGTAACTCAGATTTTCAAATAAATAAATATTTTTTATAAATATTTATAAAATATCTGAGTAAACATAGAAATATACACCCTTTAAAATATGAGGAGGCTTCAAAACGTTTGTAGAAAATGCATATTATGAAAAACTGTGGATTTCAAAAGTGTTTTGCACCAAAAATGAAAGTTCCTCCAAATCTTTTTTATAAGAATGTTTGTTTATTTATGTATTTTCATCTACTTGAAAAACAGAGTAGTAGCAGAGAGATGTTCCATTTTTGGTTCACTCCCCAAACTCCCACAACAGTTAGGGCTGGGTCAGGCCAAGAACTCACTCTGGACCTCCCACATGGGTGGCAGGGCTCCCAGTACTTGAACCGTCATCTGTTGCCTCCAACAATGCATTAGAAGGATTCAAATAGGCACTATGACACAGGACTTGTGTGTCCCAAGTAGCAGCTTAATATGTCTGCCACAATGCTCAACCTATAAACTTACATTTTAATTCCAATTTCCATGAAATTTTTGAAGTATCCTCACATATATTACCTACGTGAATTTCATGAAAATTAGTCTCTATAAAAATCATTTTTGGAAGCCGGCGCCGCGGCTCACTAGGCTAATCCTCTGCCTGTGGTGCCGGCACCCCAGGTTCTAGTCCCAGTTGGGGTGCCGGATTCTGTCCTGGTTGCTCCTCTTCCAGTCCAGCTCTCTGCTGTGGCCCTGGGAAGGCAGTGGAGGATGGCCCAAGTGCTTGGGCCCTGCACTGCATGGGAGACCAGGAGGAAGCACCTGGCTCCTGGCTTTGGATCAGTGCAGTGCGCCTGCCGTAGCGGCCATTTGGGGAGTGAACCAATGGAAGGAAGGCCTTTCTCTCTGTCTCTCTCTCTCACTGTAACTCTGTGTGTCAAAAAAAATAATTTTGAATTACAATTAACACAGTGAATCAGAAATTCATTGAAATCATAATTGAAGTGTTGAGAGCAAGTAAGAAGGAGTCTTTTATAGTTAAATGTCTATATTTAAAAAGGTTAAAGAAAAAAAAAAGATATGCATTAGTTATATTTTATATTCTGAAAATATACTAACAAAGGAGTTAAGGTAAGCTATTTGGTTATACTTTCAGATGCATCTTAAATAATAAATAGTATTTCACAAATTCTTTATGTGTTTTCTCACATCTTAATGCAGAGCATCATAGTGCTGCTGCCGGCCAGGTAGTTGTGATCGGAGTTATCATCACCCGTCTTGCTCACAAAAGCTCACTGTATGAGCGAGTGTCGGCAGTCTGTAAGAACATCTTGGAGATAACACTGAAACATCCTTTTATTTTTTAAGATTTAGTTATTTGGAAGGCAGAGTTATAGAGAGCAAGAGAGGAGAATCAGGGATAGAGAGCGAGATAGAGAGGTCTTCTTTTTACTGGTTTACTTCGAAAATGGTGCAATGGCCAGGTTGAAGCCAGGAGCCAGGAACACCCATCCTGGTCTCCCACATGAGTGGTAGGGGTCCAAGTACTTGGGCCATCTTCCACCACTTTCCTAGGTGCATTATCAGGGAACTGTTGCAGCTGGTACTTGAACTAGTGTGCGTGTGGGATGATGGCATCACAAGTGGCAGCTTAACCCTCTCTGCCACAAGGCCAGGCTCTAGAGAAGCATTCTTTTAAGGGTACTTATGTTCACAATGGCACAGAAGATAAGAGTAGACAGAGAATACGAACACGGGCAACTGCTTCATAAGATGAATTGAAAAGCGTTGGATTATCAGTATACAGAAATTTTAGGAATACTTTAACCTATTCATTTCACTTCTTATTTTTGTATAATTATGAAATATGATAAAAATGTATCTAAGGCTAAAACAGTTCTTTTGGTAGGATGAGAACAAAAAATTCTAGGTGATAAGAAAGCATTACATTATAGTTTACTTAGTCCTGTTTTTTCTTTTAATGGTAAATAAAAAATAGTGTGACATCACTGATCATATCTTAGTGTCCATGAATATAGGATTGGGTTTAGATCTTACCTTTTATTCTCTAGGAAGTGAGGTACACAGAGAGATTGAGATAGAAAGAGTGACTACGAAGGATATTGTCCACTGCCTTCCCCGCCCCCACAGAGGGAAGAAAGTAATGATACTAAAACATATTCAATGGATTGCAGACTAGTAAAGATAAAAGCACAATAGTGGTAAGCTCTTCTCTATGGTGAAGCATGCCATGATTAAACAAATGATTCAATCAATCTTATAGAAGATCTTGGTGTTTAATCTTAGTCTGCCTGTGTCACTTAATCTGAAATCCAATTTAATGCCTGCTTTGTACATCAAAGACTCAAAATAGGTCCATGCTACATATTTTCTCAAAGGGAAAACTTAAATTAAAAAACTTTCCCAAATATTAAAGTTGATGTAGATGCATTAGGTAAAGTAACACTAAATTTGGCAGTTCTATTGAGCCAGTTGATTTTGTCTCAGATAAATTATTCTGCAAGAATATTTTCAATGTCAAACCTAAAAAGGTATCTTTACAATACTGCCAGTCAGTTATTGTACATGTCCTCTTTCAACTGATTTATCTACCAGGGTCTTTTTGTGCCTGTTGATTGAAAAGTCAATCCTGTATACATTCCGTTTTCCTGAGCTGTTTGACAGACTCTTAGGGAAATATTCAAGGAAAGGATCCTGCTTCCATAGTTACATCACTCCATTTGAGATTCCATTGCAATTCAGCAACAGATAATACCAATTCCAACTTTATAGTGTAACTTTCATTTTGTGGAAAGCTATTTTCATTTTGGCACATTAACTAGCACAATATGAAAATGAAAAATCCTAAAGTGAATATGAAAATCTGTATATCCTCCAGCTGATTCTTCAAAGTTCATTTTCAAAATGTACTTGTTTTGAGATTCTCTGCAGTAAGAAAACTGTATTTACCAAATCATGTAGCACATTCCTAGACAGACACAATACCACTAAATCAGTCCATTCAGTGTTGGCACTTGCCTTATTTGAGTTTGGTTTTGAGTACTGTTCTCCTTTCCTCACTGATAATACAATTTTGGAGTAGCCAGTAACTGTTGGCAAACTTTAATTATTCTACCTAATTGCAGCAAAACTATGTGTAGCGCTAGGAATCCCATATTTCCCAGCCTACCCTGAAATCAGGTGAGATCATGCAACTATATTTGGGTTAATCAAATGTGAAAAGAATTGATATAACCAATTCCAGGCCTCATTCTTCTTTTTGTTAGATGATAGCCACCAAGTTTCTAGGGAGGACTCTGTGGCTTGAGAGAGGGTGGACAATAAAAGGAAGGAGACTGGGTCCATGTATAAAGCTGTGGAAAAGAGCAACTGCACACTCCCAACCCACATTTGTGCCAAGAGAGAAACATCAACCATTGTTAAGCCAACTCCTGAAATGCTGGTACTGTTTGTTTCACTGTTTACAGTGTCATTTAATCTGATTATTAATGATAATCATAGCAATAGTGAATACAACACTTAGAGAAGTCCCCAACTATATTCATTAGGTGCTATACCAGATGTTACATAATGTACATGTGATGGTACTTAAAAAGTTTGCAGGAAATGGAATTAAAATATAAGCTTATTTTCATACAATAATGAAGTCCACACATTTTTTCCCAGAATATGCATTATCACATACTTTTTGAAGACCCCTAATAAGCCTGGGTTGTAAAAATTTCTGTACCAAAGCATATATCCTTTAATTTCATTTTCCATGAACATTTTGAATCCTGAACTCCCAGCCTTTGTAACATGGAAAAACTTAGTTGAAACATATCTGGACATTTATTCCCTTGCCTCAGAAATACATGTTAGTGCTATGCCTCAAGCACTGGAGTAAGTCCACGGGATACAGTCAGGAGCCAAATAGATGTGGTTCTTGTTCTCATGGAACTTATTACTCCAAAAGGTAGATATTAATGGTAGATTACACATATAAATATAAAATCATAACCACAGTCTTTTCTACGACACAGAGGATCACGATTCTATCAGATACAAAATAGAAATATTTGTCTTATTTAGGGAACCACCCATGAGATAGAATTCCATGCAGAGGGGGTAGATATGCAGATAACCACGTGGAGGTCAGATGGCACAAGGCAAGATGACAGAGGACCAGACTGGGTAGACCAGGGAGAGTTAAAGATGATGTAAGAAGGGTCTAGATGAGAATGTAGGACCCAATTAGGTTAGAAGTTTTTTGTTTCTCACCCAGATAGTAAAGAATCATATTTGCCTTTTGACTTTTGGCTGCCCTTTGAAAATGAGGGTTATGGCTACATTGTAGGGGAATGGATTGGACATGAACATGTACCTATACTTACATGAAGAGAGTATGTGATAATATAAGTCACTGATCAATATATGTATATCCTAGGAAGAAAATTAAATATAAAATCTGTTCAGCAATGGAAAAGTTTTGGGAATTGGATGATGTAAGTTTGGGAAAACTTCAGTTACTTTAAATTTTGTGCCATTTTTTTCTTTTACAATTATGGATTATAGAGTAGTTCAATCTGGTAAATTTGAGATGTAAGACATTTGCCTTAGGCCCCCAAGAACATTCAAAGCAAATGAAATCATAGGGGAATGTGAGAGTGGTTTGAGCAAGCGTGGTCCTAGCACCCAGTCTGCCTTAGAGGTTTACAAGTCTCTCAGCCATAGCACCATCCAGGAGGCCTCCCCATAAGCAGTACTAGAATTTCCTGATTCTTATTAGGTGGAACATATGACAGCTCAAAGGAGAAAGACTTCCTTGGTTTTCCTTGATGTACTCAGATTTCTGTCACTAATGTCTGCTTGTCTCAAACCATGTCCTAGTCTCTGAGAGAATTATCTGTGGATGTTTTTGAATCTTCAATTCATGCATTTTCTCTCTCTATATATGAAAACCATTACTACAGAGACTTATAATTAAATAATCATCTTGAAATGTTCCCTTTCCTTCTTTGGGTCCCCATCTTCTTTCTTGCCCCGTGACTTGGGCTTTTTTTTTTTTTTTTGACAGGCAGAGTTAGTGAGAGAGAGAGACAGAGAGAAAGGTCTTCCTTTTCCGTTGGTTCACTCCCCAAATGGCCGCTATGGCCGGTGCGCTGCGCCAATCCGAAGCCAGGAGCCAGGTGCTTCTCCTGATCTCCCATGTGGGTACAGGGTCCAAGCACTTGGGCCATCCTCCACTGCCTTCCCGGGCCACAGCAGTGAGCTGGACTGGAAGAGGAGCAACGGGACAGAATCCGGCACCTCAACCGGGACTAGAACCTGGGGTGCCGGCGTTGCAGGCGGAGTTGCCGTGGCGCTGGCTGTGACTTTGGCTTTGGAGTCAGGCATTGCAACTTCCAAACCATATCAGTATGGGTTCATATTGACCCTGTTTCCTCCATTCATGGGAGAAAGAGCTGCACACTCAGTCCTTTGTTACTTTTCATTTTTAGATACACCTCACCTATCCAGAAGCAATACATATATAGAATGCTAAACAGACTGCCCTGTATTGAGATGCTTCTAAAACACACCTTTTTCCTGTAAGAAGGAATGATTCCAGGTGGTTATTTTCTAAGGTACCATTGTAGACTTTCAAAGTCAAGCTGTTAATTTGGTGATATTAACTTTTGAGTCACTTGACTAGTCAGTTTAGGAAGCAAACAATTCTCTTTAAAACTCGTATAATTACATTTGGACAAGTTTGCGCGTAGGACCGCAAGTCCATCGGCTTATTATAACCATGGTGCATTTCACACACCATCTTCATTATCTTGTGCTAAAGAAGAGAGCACACACTCCTCTGTGGATAATTTTAGATTGGCCACTGACATACTCTGCAGTGTTTATAAAGAAAACAAAACTTGGATGTTGGCCCTTTTAATTATAACTGGCAGAATTGCTACACCCAAAATCACATAATCTCTTCACCATATTATATCTTTGAAGACATCTGCTTGCAAAGCAGTAACAAGGAACTTGAATTCTAAAAACAAACTTTGTACTAGATTGATTGGTTTGGCGAGCCATGCTTCTGAAGTACTGACGGATTCTGAAAGATATATTCCTGAACTTCAAGAAAAGTTTAAAATATCCTATAAAGGAGCTACATCAAATTGTCCTTGGTCTGGACATGCGGATTAGAGATTGAGTCTTATTTTATTGCTAAGGAAATTCCATTGGCCCAATGGTAAATACCATAAATTTCACCAGTCATTTCTGCATTTTTGTTTTGCAGTTTCCAAATAATTGTCTAGCCAGTGAAATACTTTGTTAAATTCAATGCACTATTTTAACTGAGAAATCATCACCTCATAAAGTGCTACGTTCCAGGTGCTTTGGGTAATATTTTGAGGACAAAAGAAGCTGCTGAACATTCCATCGCAGGATGGAAGGTGATCTGTGACATCAGATATGTACCTCATTTCACCTGAATTTGGGACATGATCTGAATCCACCTTTGAGTCAATACAGTGTATTCCTAGTCACTTACCTTGAAGCAGATCATTTTTGTGGCTTGCAGAGTTCCTAAACTTGTGGCACTGTAACCTGAAAGATTAAATGAGACTGGTTATCAGTGCCTTGTAATTGGGAAAGAATCTTTATTTTTTTAAAATGCATTCATTTAATTATTTGAAAAGTAGAGAAGGGGGCAGGGAGAGATAGAGAAAGACAGAGAGAGAGAGAGAGAGAGAGAGAAAGAGAGAGAGAGAGAATCTCCTTTAACTGTTGATTTACTCTCCAGCCAGGGCTGGGCCAGGCTAAAGTCAGGAGCCAGGATCTCCATCCAGGTCTCTCACATGGATGGCAGGAACCCAGGCAACTGGGCCATCATGTGTTACCTTCCCAGGCACATTAGTGAGAAGCTAGATCAGAAGCAGAGCAGTGGGTCTTGAACTAGCACTCCAATACAGGATGCCAGCTTTGTAGGCAGCAGCTTAACCTGTTGAGCCACAATACTGGTCCTAGGAATCTTTCTTTTTATCAGTGATTTGTTTGTGTATTTAATTAATAATCGGAAAAAAATGTAAAAACCCAGATTTGCTGCCAAAATAAAATTCCTACATCTTATGTAGTCATGAAATTCACAAGGTTCCACGCTCCTAACACCACTCTAGCCAGAGAGTCTGGTTTTCCTTCCCTAACGCTGCTTCCTGGAGCCCCGGACCGGTTGTGCAATGCTCACACGACTTACGACGGCCGCTGGAAAAGGGGGAGCAATCTCACTGTGCTGCATGAGTACAACTAAAATGGCTAAACACTTTCAACATTTAGAATATCCAACTGAATAAATATTTACTGCTCGGTTAGGAGGTTTATTTTAAGAACCTTTTTCCAAAATTACTTAGCTGGTGCTGATGGTTTGAATGTTGACTCTATTTTAGATAAAGTGACTTTTCCCCCTTGATGTTAAAAATCACATTTATAAATAGGTACATTGCTTAAAAATTGTAAAATTGCATATATAATTTTTTAAATGTCAAAAGTGCTCAAAAAGCTTCACAGATGTTGACATTTGTTGTCATTCTAACACTAATTTTATTAGTCCAAAGTATTTTTTTCCCCAAATATTTTTCCGAGAAGTGCTAAGCAACTGCTGTTACCCTAGAGCACAGAACTATCAGCTGTTAATGGCAGGTTCTGATGTTTCAGTCGTATCCTTGGATGTAAGTCATTTTCTTCATATATCCCCTTCTTGCAAATATGCAAACGGAGAAAGTTAATAATGTAGATGCATGTTAAAAACTTCAGAATGTCTTCATATATGTAGCACAGTCTTAAGAAACATTAGAACTAGCAAACCACTAAGATGATAGAAAGTGTGAAAGTAAAAAAAAAAACTGATTCTAGCACTGGGAATGATTTATGTTAATGGAGCTAGTTCAGTGTTTCCATTTTGTGTATTTATGGTGCAGTTATTCAAAATGTTTTCTTTTTTTGGTAGGTCATGCCAGGGAGACTTTGGCGGAAGAAAATCAGAATAGACTAGAGATAACGCAAGAGAGAAATAAAACCATCTCATAAGCTATCTTTCTAGTACTTCCTGCTATATGGAGGGAGACCAGGATGTTTTGGGCAAAGTACATTTGGGTGAAACCATGGATTCTCAGAACTTCTACAGAACACTGTGGGACAAAAGATTAGAGAGGCTTCTAATTAGAAGAGTTACATGGCAAGTGCTATATCTTACTTTCTTTAGAGTATGTGGCTTTCTGCCCACAGATAGATGTCCCAGTTTTAAGTGCTGAAGGATTTTTGTGCAAGTCTGTTTTATAGCACTAATCTTCCAAGGTGTTTTCATGGGCCAGGTAAAATCTTAACTACTAAGAAAAGATAAAATATACATATACACTGCGAGATAATTTGTCTCCAGGGTTGCTAACCCACAGGATTCCTCCCAGGCTCAGAGCACCCAGAAAAGCCTATAACTTCTGCACATCTCTCTCTAACATGAAGGAGGCAAGCATGCCTGCTCTTGGATTCTCATAGGAAATGTAAAGATGTAATTTCTGCAGTGAGTAATGATACAAATAAAATTATGTTTATTATTTTATTCATGACATTTAATTATAGAGGGAGATGGGTAGTCGGATAGCAAAACAGTCATAAACAAGAGAAAGGTCCCTCTGTTCTTTCTAAACGAATGCTCTAAAACAATTGGGAAGAACATTAATAGAACGCCCAGCTGAAGACAGACTCCACAAGTATTAGCAGTTCACTTGGGGTTCCTCAAATAATGGACCCTTGGCCTATTTTTCCAGCCATTTCTCTTCAGTAAGTTGACATTTGATAGGATTACTTTTGGATTTTGGTCTGAGTCTCTGCTATGCCTGAGATTGTCATCTTTTGATTTAAAGATAATAGAGCCAAACATGTGAAACTGTTCTGTAGAGTCAACCTGTGACTCATAACCAAATATCAGAAAAGATTTTTGTCTACAGTTTGCTTTCTTACCTCACTGTTGTAACTGAAATGATCAAATGTCTAGTTTCCATTATAAACACCATCTATTTATTTTATAAAAAAGCTCGACATTCTTCAGAGGTGAAATATAATAGTATCATAAAATTCTGAGGCAATTCTTTTCCCCTTAAGACTCACACCATTTGCTGACTATAATTTTAATTCAAAAGTTTCACACAAAAAGGTGATTCTATTTTGCTTAAGCATAATGTTGAACAATTAAAAAAAATAAAACCGTAGCAGTTCAGACATAGATAAAACCAAATTATGAAGGCAATGAAATTGTATACAGGAGGACAAACAAAACACACCTTAACAGTGGCAATGCACTTGACCATTCAAAATATAGTTAATAAGTTTCCAAACATGCAAGTTCTAATTTTAAAATTAAGCCTTCCAATTGCCAATTTCAAAAAATGTAATGAGTTTAGAGTGGCCTTTTTATTATGCATGGTTTTATGTCTTTGGATTTCAAAATTACCTAGCATGCATTTTCAACTTTGCTACAATTTCCGGGCTGTTTTCATTTCTATTTAAAAAAGGCTAAACAGTAAGATGTGCCTCTGCTTTGCATTCTAATTGCACGTAACTGATTTGCACAGCAGAACAAAAAACTCATTTTCAGATTAAGAATCGTGCACCAAGAAATAATTATTGTTCTACTAGAAAAAAATATTTTCCCACTTTCTCCCCTCATTTATGTGAACTGTTTGCCATGTTTCCCCCAGGTTGCTATCTTTTATAGATCACCATGCATTGCTCTTTAGGGACTGAAATAATGCAAATGGAAACAAGGAACATACAACTGTTTTGACTACATTCTTCTGCTTGCAACATAACACTTGCCCTTTATTATTTTATCTTCAACAATCAAGGGGTGACTAAATGGTTGCAGGTGGTGATGAAAATAAAAGCCATCCATCATTATTTATTAGGCATGAAAAAGATACACAATAATGTAATTTAATCTCAGAGCAGACAATTATTTCCACATATTGATAATACAATGTGAAAACTGTCATGAATTCTAATATGATATTTTGGTTTTATTGGTGTGCCACGGACAGCATGACAAATAATGAAATTGTATCAAAAAGAAAAAAGGTAATTATGTGCATATGTCAATATCATGGGTGGAAAACATATCACCAAATTTTTAACGCTTCCTCATCACAACTTGACCAATTCAAAAGTTTGAAGTGAAAAAGAGTGTTTTCAGTTTTCACTATTTAAAACTAAATCCATTACATTTATAACACAATCTATAATCTGAGTAAACACTGACTATGTACGCATTTTATTATATAAGTTTTGAAGAACAGCCAGTCTGCTAAAATATTTGTGAGGAGTATATATACACCATAGGCTCAAATTTCTAACATGTTCTTTGGTTCACTGTAGTCTGGTAAAAATCTGCAGATGAAAACTCTGTGATCTCTACTTTGGGTTGCATACACATGACTATTAAATGTAGCAAAGAGCCTACCTTTTTAGCCAAATAAAGCAAATAGCTGAAAATAAACATCTTTGGTAGGAAAAATCCTGACTGATGAAATGCCTGGTCAAAGAAGTCAAGGCTAGCTTTCTGTTAGGTCAAACGATTTCTACTTCTCTTTGGTTGTTGAAGTCTTTTTCCACACAGGTTTCCTTAGGTGACAATAGGACAAAAAAGAGAAAGAAAAGCAAATTAGTATTTGATTGCTATAGATAGGAACCAAAAACATTGCTATAGATAGGAACCAAAAACATTTCTTTTGAACCGATTTTGGTTTTTGCAGAAGAGTGATCATGATTAGAGATTTTCTAAGTTAGAAATAAACTGAGAAGTTTTATTACCCACTGTACACATACATACATGTACTTGTTTGCTTAAACACACAACCTCATTCTATAGCACATACACATTTTCTTGGAAGCTAATTTATTCACAGTTCACATATAGATAAGAGATACATATAAGTTTATTGAATAAGATAAATGACCTTCGCTAAGAAAAATTCCTTTTAGAATTATTAAGCAAGGAAAATATTTTAGACTTGGCTTTAAGCGGTAGACAGGACCTAGAAGAAAAAGTATCTCTGAGTGATCACAACACTGTGACCATTCTGGTCTGGGAGAGAAAATTTATATATCATGTGGTTACTCAATTTTATAAAGAGAACCTAAGAACAAGTGTAGGCACTGGTTAGGAAAAACAAATGAAAGGAATAATTTAAAAAGTCAATAAGCCACAGGAAATCTGGAGACTGTTTAAAAACACCTTATTGGAAGCCCAGCAAAAGTATGTGCCAGAGATCAAAGGGACACTTGGAAATGTGGCCCAAGTAAGGAAACCAGGGAGATCCGCAAACTATGGCAGGTCAGGTGTGAACAAGAATGTAGGCGAGCCAAAAGAGAATTCAAGAGCACCCTTGCAAGTGACTCCAAAGCTAATAAAAATGTTCTTCAAAATATATTCATGGCAGGAAACCAAGCAGAGAAGTAATGGGCCGATCAAGTGACCCACTCTGGGCAGAACTGATATTCTTCTTGGAGGATGCAAACTCATCTGACTTTCCTAAAGATGATTTATTCATTCATTTGTAAATTTATTAATTCTTTTCACTTATTCAATCATCCATTTATTTATTCATTTATTTATTCAACAACAACAAAATGACAGAATGCTTCCCATGAGCCAGATGTTAGGTTCCATACTAGAAGTACAGAAACAAGCATCATTCATTCATTCTTCTAATCATCTATTCATTCATTCCATCCATTGGATTACCTATTCATCTAACAGAAAATGTACAGAATATTTATCATGAGACACGTTCTGGGTTAAACACTGGGAATATATCAATACATAAGACATTCATTCATTCACTCAACAAACATTTGAGTTTCTACTACGCTGGTTTAATTTGCAATGAATTAGTGAACAAGAGATAGTCTTCCTGTTTGAACCCAGCTTCCTTTCTAGTACAAAATAGCTGTGGAAGCCGGCGCCATGGCTCAAGAGGCTAATCCTCCACCTGCGGCGCCGGCACACTGGGTTCTAGTCCCAGTCGGGGCGGCGGATTCTGTCCCGGTTGCTCCTCTTCCAGGCCAGCTCTCTGCTGTGGCCCGGGAAGGCAGTGGAGGATGGCCCAAGTGCTTGGGCCCTGCACCCACATGGGAGACCAGAAGCACCTGGCTCCTGCCTATGGATCAGCACGGTGCGCCGGCCGCAGCGGCCATTGGAGGGTGAACCAACGGCAAAAGGAAGACCTTTCTCTCTGTCTCTCTCTCTCACTGTCCACTCTGCCTGTCAAAAAAATAAAAATAAAAAAATAAAAAATAGCAGTGGAAGTAGGCAATACAGATGATACAAACACTAATAGTAAAATCAAAATTAATCATTTAGCATTAAATTATCATGACATATTCAGGTAGCTGTGGGTGCCTGATATGGGCCCTGTAAAAAGCAGAAAGTAGCATCCTACTCATGGATCTGGGGGAGAGGAAGATGCAGGGAGAGGGATAAATAAAAGGTGATGATAATAAGGTGGAACAAGGATCACTCCATTGGTGTCTTGGTATGCCACATGAAGAACACTACACTATCTTTACAGCAAGGAGCAATGGGAAGCCATTGAAGAGTTTTAAGCAATAGTGATCTACTATTTTATTTAAAATCCTGCAGTTGTTCCCTGTTTCAAGAGTAAAGTGCTGAAGTCCTTACAACGATTTACAAGATTCTGCATATTCTGTCTTCTGTTAGCTCCTTGATTTTTTTTCCCCACCTCTATTCCCTGCTCCTTCTACACTAGCTATGCTGGTCTCTTTATATCCATCCACCAGCTGTCCTCTGCCAACCTGTACTTCTTCAAGTGCTTGCTTGGGGCTGGCGCTGTGGCTCAGTGGGTTAAGCTGCCATCTGCTATGCTGGCATCCCATTTGGGTACTGGGTTCAAGTCCTGCTGCTCCACTTCTCATCCAGCTCCCGGCTTGTGCCTGGGAAAGCAGTAGTGGAGGATGGCCCAAGATCTTGGGGCCCTGCATCCACATGGGAGACCCAGAATAAGCTCTTGTTTCCGGGCTTCCAGGCATCTGGGGAGTGAACCAGTGGATGGAAAACTCTCTCTCTCTCTCTCTCTCTCTCTCTCTCACACACACACACACACACTTTCAAATAAATAAATCTTAAAAAAAAAAAAACCTCTTTTGGTCCATAGTGTAAATCCGGAGCATCAGACTTAAAATTGTTTCCCTGTCATCTATACTTTTACCTTGGCTTGCAATTTTTCACCTTGTAGCACTAATTTATTTTCTGATATATAGTATGATTTCTTTCTTTTTTTTTGTATTATCTGTATCCTCCCACTAACATAAATTGGAATGTGTTTATTTTAATCAACTGAAATGGTGTTTAGACTCTAAAACTCTAAATATTTGCTTAATAAACAAATTAATGAATGTATAGATTACATTGGTCACTCATATTGGCAATTTAAGACAGCTATACTGGTTGAAGCTTGAAGAATAAGCTAGAAAGAGTTAAGTGTAGATGCAGGAAAATAAGAGGTTATTTTGAGAGTATAACAAGAATCAGTGAAGATACAGACTCAATAAAAATATGGAGCTGAAACAGAAGTGAGGAAAGGTGAACTGTCTTAGAACATTATTTATGTAGATGCACAAGGCCTTAGATTGGATACTTACAGTAATGGCTTTCACTGGTTTGCAAGAGGTGACTTTTAAGTTTTTTGGGAAAAAATTTAACAGTTCTGTGGGGAGCAACTCGGACTAGACTAAGTTACTGGAATTAAGACTTATTCTATGCATCTGCTCTCCCACAATATGGCGCTGGGAGAGGAGTAAACAACTTCTACACAGCTGCCTCCAGTTCGACCAATAACCTGCAGGAGCTGATCCTGCTCCTGATTGGAGGAGAGCAGCATACTCGGCGTCTGGGTAGCAGAGTTGGGATTGGTGGAAGAGGACTATAAAGGAGGAGAGAGACAACATGCACCAGGAATATCTAAGGGGAACATCCGGATAACATCTGAGCAGCCCCCGAGAGAGCCGGCCGGCGGTGTGCTGCTCCCCCGTGGAAGTGGGGAAAGTGGCAGGGGGAACCGCCCTTCCACGGAGGTGGAATGATCGGCAGCCAACCCAGGAAGAACCAGCAGCAAACCCGGAAAGGGCCGAGCAGACAAAAGAACAGCACAGGGTCCTGTGTCGTTCCTCCGCGACTGGGGGAGCGACAAGTTCATTGTTAAACATAGATATTATTAAAAATTAAATTATATAAACAAATAAATTATATGAGAATAAAGCTAATACATATTTAAAAGTCATTACTCCTTAATTATTGACTAAATTTCTCTATTATCTGTGCTCCTCTGGTTGTTTATGTCTCCTGTGTTTCTATCTTTGGTGAAATATTATATGATGATGTGCAAATATTTCCAGTCCACAGTTATTTCACATTGGTAGCTTGAAATCTGCCATAGTGGGGGGTGTTTATTCCTTGATAATTATCAAATGCTACAAATCAGGGCTTGATTTATTAAATTGTCAATTTTCTGGACTTAAGATAATGATGGAGAAAATGTAAATCATTCAGATAAAACTTTAAAAAAAAGTCACACCTACAGATGCTTTATTGTTAATGTCACACAAAATGGAGGAAATATTCTTCCAGTATGTGAGAACAATTATTCAATTCAGCAAAAAAATCACTCACATCATTGACAAAATAATGAAATTCCAACATGCATTTTTGTTGTTTCACTTATGTCTTACTCTTTATCATAAAGGAAACTATCAGCCAACATACATGGCAGAAATGCCCATGTATTAGCCCATTCATTAGTTCAAACTCTAAGTTGGTTATAGATTCAACAGTTCTGCTAAAAACCATGAAAAGATTCTGTGAGAAATGATTGGCTATCTGAAATTTACATCGAGGGCTTTTGTATATTTTATTATCATTTCTAAACTGTGATATATATATGTATCAAATATCAATACATCTACTCTAAAATTTCAATACATTTTCTTTGTTAGAGACTCTGTTCTTAAATAGTGAATTGCCATTCTCTTTATATGGATCTAGAGAGAGGAACTGTCAAACTGATGTCAGTTCCTGTTTTGTTTCAGCAGCCTGAATGGTGTTACTTACTCCTAGCTCAGGGACATTAGACAAAGCCTGGGCTTGTTGGGTGGGGATAGCAAAAACACTGTACTGGATTAGGATGGGAGGTAGTGAGTTTGAAGAGGCAGATGGCCAATAGGATATTTAGCTGGGGAGCGCAGAAGAGAATTTTAAGCCAGAATCATTATTTGAATCCTATCTGTAAATACTGAGGTGCTGAAGAGTTAAAACTTGATAAAGCTACTGAGTTTTCATATTGACTTTTGATGCAGTTTGGAGGCATCTGACACATTCTGGATAAACTAGTTTTGACTAACAAATCAAATAATACATATGAGGGTACCTTAAAAAAGTTCATGGAAGATGGAATGAAAAGTTCACTGCGGTGTGAAAAAATTTTAATATTGTATATATGAGGGTCCACCAAAAAGTTTGTGGAGGCCGGTGCTGTGGTATAGTAGGCTAAGATTCTGCTTGCAACACAAGCATCCCATATGGGTGCCAGTTCATGTCCTAGTTGCTCCTCTTCTGATCTCGCTCTCTGCTATGGCCTGGGCAAGCAGCGGAAGACGGCACAAGTGCTTGGGCCCCTGTACCCACATGGAAGACCTGAAAGAAACTCTTGGCTCTTAGTTTCAGATTGGCTCAACTCCAATCTGGGGCCATTTGAAGAGTGAATAAGCAGATGGAAGACCTTTGTCACTCTCTGTAACACTACCTCTGAAATAAATATATTAAAAATGTTTTCTAAAAAGTTCATGGAAAATGTGTGCTATGAAAAAACTACACATGGATTTCAAAAATTTTTGCACCATAATTAACTTACCTTTTAATCACTTTTCCATGGTCTTTTTGAAGCCCCCTTGTTTAAAATCTAAGAGGGGTCGGCACTGTGGTGCAGTAGATACACCTGAGGAAACATCCAACATTATTAGCCATTGGGAAAATGTAAACTAAAACTACAAAAAAATCAACTTGTATCTATCAGAATGGCAAAAATAAAGCATATGCTAACAATGATCTGAAGAAACTGGATCACGCATGTATTGCTGGGAAGAATATAAAATGGTAAAGTCACATTAAAAACTTGTCAGTTTTCTTCTGCTTTTTAAAGATTTATTTATTTATTTGAAAGGCAGAGTTGCAGAGAGGCAGAGGCAGAGAGGGAGAGAGAGAGGTCTTCCATTTGCTGGTTCACTCCCCAAATGGCCACAATGGCTGGAGCTGGGCCAATTCAAAGCCAGGAGCCAGGAGCTTCCTCTGGGTATCCCATGAAGGTACAGGGCCCAAAGACTTGGGCCATCTTCCACCGCTCTCCCAGGCCAGAGCAGAGAGCTGGATCGGAAGTGGAGCAGCTGGGACTCGAATTGGTCCCCATATGGGATGCTAGCACTCCAGGTGGTGGCTAAACCTGCTCTACCACAGCGCCAGCCCCATCAATTTTCTTAAAAAATTAACTATATAGCTGCTATATGAACTAGAAATTGTACTCCTAGGTATTTATTCCAGAGAAGTGAGGACATATGTTCATACAAAACCTATACTGATGTTTACAGTTTTATTCGCCGTTGGCAAAATCTGGAAACAGGAGCTGGTGTTGTGGTGCAGTGGGCTGAACATCCACCTGTGATGCTGGCATCCCATTACAGCTGCCTGTTTGAGCCCCAGCTGCTCCACTTCTGATCCAGCTCCCTGCTAATGGCCTGGGAAAGCAGTGGAAGATGGCTCAAGTGTTTGGGCTCCTGTCCCCGTGTGGGAGACTTGGAAGAAGCTCCTGGCTCCTGGCTTTGGATCAGTCTAGCTCCGGTTGTTGTGGCTATTTTGGAAGTGAACCAGCAGATGGAAGCCCTTTCTGTCTCTCCCTCTCTCTGTAACTCTGCCTCTCAAGTAAATAAATCTTTAAAAAAAATCTGAAAAAACTCATGTGGCCTTCAATGGATTGATAGTTAAACAACCTGTGGTCCATCCACACCATGGAATATTACTCAGCAATAAGGAAGAATGAACTCTTGATAAATCCAACAACCTGGAAGAATCTTCAAAAAACTGTGCTGGATTAAAAAAAAAGTCAATATCAGAGGTTATATATCATACAATTTCATTTATTAAAATCATGTCATTACAAAAATTACAGAAATGAGGACTGCATTAAGGGTTGCCTTAATGAACTCCGATGGAGAAGTGCAAGAAGCTTGGCAAAATTCACATTTTATCAGCAAATATTCATCTATTCTTCCATATTTCCCAGCTCATGTGCATTTATGTGAGAGTATATACAGAGTTCTGGCCTGTGAGCTATGAGAAGCAGTGATACGGGTCATTTGTATTTTGGAGCATTTAAGGGTTAATGTGCAACTTGCCAGCCACTTCCCCTGTGCAGCAACTTTTGTGTCATATTTTCATATTGTGTCATGCGATGGAATCTGCTGGATTTCATGAATCACTGCTTAGGAGACAGATGCCCTGGAGAGCTGCCCAACCCACAGTGGATTTTCTTGAGCAAGACAGAAATTTTTGTTGTGTTAAGCCACTGAGATTTCAAGGTTTGTTTGTTGCCACACCACAATCTAGACTAGAATGACCAATGCAGAAATTAGTCCTGGAATTAAGTACTGAATTATCAAAAACCTAAACTATGTGGTACTGACTTGATATTCCTGTGAAAAGAGAAAGTGATTCCACATCTCACTGGTCTGGAATAGAGGATGCAATGAAATAAATGATTAAATCTGATCCACAAAATAATGGGAAGCCCAGCTGGGGCTTTGGAAGGAGAAGCCAAACATATTTCAAAATTATCAGTTTTGAGAGAACAGAATGGTGGGTTATTCAGACATCTTATCAATATTTGATTTAATATACCCTACTTATATTGCATTAGGAATGATGAGTAGTATTTTCTCAGAGGTAAACCTGATTCCATAAATATTAACAAACAGAAAAACAAGAGGGAGAAATTTAAAATAAATAACATGACCATAAAAGAACTCTGTTTTGGAGCTATCATTTTTAAAGCACTCTGTAGATTTGATAAATAAAAGAAAAAATATATTCCTAATAGAGAACACAGTAGAATGGAGGAGAGAAGCAGACTTATCCTGATATCCCTAAAGGAGATACCAAATAGGCTGAAGACAGTCGAATAAAGTTGATGTTAATATTACTAAAAATGTCAAGTTTACTGTTTAGCAAAAGATTTATTCAAAGAAAAAGTAGGTCAAACATTTCTTCTCCTGAGACTTAACAGACTGGAGATCACTGAGAAGACATGAGGCTCCTTGTGAATAAGACAGTCAGTGGGATTAGCCACTTAGCCTAGCAGTTAAGATGTCAGCATCCCACATCAGAGAGAACGCCGTCAAGTCCAGGCTCTGACCCCTGACTCCAGCTTCCTGCTAACGCAGACCTTCGGAGCAGTGAAGATGGCTCAGATAATCAGTCCCTGCCACCTAACTGGAGACCCAAGTTGAGTTTCCAGCTCCCAGATTTGGCCTGCTTATCTGTCCTGGGCATTTGGAGCATGAAGAAGCAATTGGGAGCCCCTCCCTGTGCGTGTGTGTGTGTGTATGTGTGTGCCTTTCAAATAAATAAAGAAAAAAATATAGTATTTTGGGGCTGGCATTGTGGCATAGTGGGTAAAGCCAGTGCCTGTGGTGCCAGCATCCTAGATGGGAATTGGTTCAAGTCCCAGCTGCTCCACTTCCAATCCAGCTCCCTGCTAATGTGCCCAGGGAAAGTAGTGGAAGATGGCTCAAGTGCTTGGATCCCTGCACCCATGTGGTGGACCCAGAAGAAGCTCCTGGCTCCTGGCTTCGGTTCAGCCCAGCTCTGGCCATTGCAGCCATTTGGGGAGTAAACCAGCAGATGGAAGATCTTGCACTCTTTCTGTCTCCTCTCTTTCTCTCTTTCTCTGAAACTCTGCCCTTCAAATAAATAAATAAATTTGTTTATATAATCTCCATTCCAATAAATTAAGCATAAAATAAAGGTTATTTAAGCTACCACTGGCTTGAAAAATCTACAATTTTATGTAGCCTATAATAAACACACTCCAAATAATTTTTTGTGAATTTACATGTTTTTTTTTTTTAACTTTTATTTAATGAATATACGTTTCCAAAGTACGAATAATGGATTACTATGGCTTCCCCCCATACCGTCCCTCCCACCCACAACCCTCCCCTTTCCCACTCCCTCTCCCCTTCCATTCACATCAAGATTCATTTTCGATTATCTTAATATACAGAAGATCAGCTTAGTATACATTAAGTAAGGATTTCAACAGTTTGCTCCCACACAGAAACATAAAGTAAAAAATAATAGATGATTTTTTTTTTAATGATGATGAAATCAGATCAGACCTATTGTCATGTTTAATCCCAGTGAGAGTCAAGTTGGGAGTTGATAGTTTCTTTTCTTTTTTTTTTTTTTTTTTTTTTTTTTTTTTTTTACAGAGGATCAGTTTAGTATGCATTAAGTAAAGATTTCAACAGTTTGCACCCCCATAGAAACACAAAGTGAAATATATTGTTTGAGTACTCGTTATAGCATTAAATCTCAATGCACAGCACATTAAGGACAGAGATCCTACATGAGGAGTAAGTGCACAGTGACTCCTGTTGTTGACTTTACCAATTGACACTCCTGTCTATTCTGTTTTAATTCTGTAATTAATTAATTTAATTCTGTGTAATTAATACACAGTTATTCTTAAGTGTTGAAATTTAACTGAAATGTGATCCCTGTTAAACATAAGAGTAGGAATAAGAGAGGGAAGAGATATATAATTTGGGACATGCTCAAGCTGACTTGCCCCAAATGGTAGAGCTAGAAACATACCAGGGGACTCCAATTTAATCCTATCAAGGTGGCATGTACCAATGCCATCTCACCAGTCCAAGTGATCAATTTCAGTTCACAATTGATCATAATGAAAGGACTAAGAGTCAAAGGGAGCACATAAGCAAGTCTAGTACCTGCTAACACTAACCGATAGAATAAATAAAGGGGAGAGTGATCCAACATGGGAAGTGAGATACTCAGCAGACTCATAGAATGGCAGATGTCCTAAATAGCACTCTGGCCTCAGAATCAGCCCTAAAGGCATTCGGATCTGGCTGAAAAGCCCATGAGAGTATTTCAGGCATGGAAAGCCAAGACACTCTGGCAAAAGATCTCTGTGAGTGAGATCTCAGTGGAAAGAACAGGTCTTCAAAGAAGGAGGTACCTTTCTCTGAAGGGAGGAGAGAACCTCCACTTTGACTATGACCTTGTCTAAACAAGATAAGAATCGGAGAATTCAGAGGGCTTCCATAGCCTTGGAAACTCATGACTGGAGCATAGGGTGATTACTGATGCCATAGACAGGAATTTACATGTTTTTAAAGAACTCCTGTCCTAGCTACAGTGTTTAGGCAAGGGAAAAAATAAAAGGCATCCAAATGACAAAAGAGAAAGTCAATCTGTCATTGTCTACAGATAACATGATCTTATATATTAGTTATAACTAATAAAGGAAATCAGCAGTGCTGTAGGATATAAAGTTAATGTATGAGAGTCAGTAAGTAGCATTGTTATACACACATAGTGAATCACCTGAAAAGGAATTAAAGAAAGAAATCCAGTTTCCAGTAGCTAAGAAAAAATAAAATACCTCAGAATAAATTTAACCAATGAGGTAAAAGATCTCTACAATGAAAACTATAAATAAGTGATGAAAGAATCTGAAGACGACACAAAGATATGGAAATACACCCTGTGTTCATGGATTGGAAGACTCAAAATTATTAAAATGTGCAAATTACTTAAAGCCATTTACAGATTCAATGCAATCCCTTTTAAAATCCCAATGACATATTTCACATAACTAGAAAAAACCTTACAAAAATCTGTATAGAATCATAAAAGACTGTGATTAGCTGAAGCCATTTTGAGTAAAAAGAACAAAGCAGGAGGCATTATACTATCTGACTTTAATATATAGTACAAAGCTATAGTAATTAAAACAGCATGGTATGGGCATTAAGAACAGATCCATAGGCCAATGGAAAAGAAAATATATCCTAGAAGCGAACCCACACATCTACACAAAGTAATCTTTGACAAAGGTGGTAAGAACGTGCATTGGAGAAAGGGTAATCTTTAATAAAATGGCGCTGGGAAAACTGGATATCCACATGCACAAGAATCAAACTAGACCTATCTCTTATGATGTATAGAAATCAACTAAAAATGGATTAAAGACCCAAGTATGAGACCTGAAACTTTGAAAATATTAGGTGAAAACATTTCAGGACATTAGAATGTGGGCAAAGATTTTCTAGATCAGACCCCCAAAGCACAGGAAATAACAGCAAAAGTAGGCAAATGGGATTTCATTAAACTAAAGACCTTTGGCACAGCAAATGAAACAGTCAACAGGGTTAAGAGACAACATACAGAATGGGAGAAAAGATTTGCAAGCCATATGACTGACAGGAGGTTAACATTCACAATATATAAAGAACTGAAACAACTGAATATCAACAAAACACAAATAATCAAATTAAAAATGATAGTAGATCTAAACAGACATTTCTCAAAGACGCACAGATGGACAGTAGGTACATGAAAAATGCTCAACATCACTAATCATTAGGGAAATGCAAATGAAAACCACAATGAGACATTGCTTCACTCCAGTATGACAGCCATTATAAAAAGGACAAAAGATAAGAAGTGTTCATGAGGATGTGGATAAAAGGGAACCCTTGCAGACTGCTGATGGGAATGGAAACAAGTATAGTCATTGCAGAAAACAGCACGAATGCTCCTCAAAAAACTAAACAGAGCTAGCATATGATCTAGCAATCCCACTCCTGGGTATATATCTAAGTGAAATAAAAATCCACTTTGTCCTAGAGACATCTGCATTTCTATATTTTTAATTTTTAATTTTTTTTTATTTTTTATTTTTTTTATTTTTGACAGGCAGAGTGGACAGTGAGAGAGAGAGAGACAGAGAGAAAGGTCTTCCTTTGCCGTTGGTTCACCCTCCAATGGCCGGCCGGCGCACCGCGCTGATCCGATGGCAGGAGCCAGGAGCCAGGAGCCAGGTGCTTCTCCTGGTCTCCCATGGGGTGCAGGGCCCAAGCACCTGGGCCATCCTCCACTGCACTCCCGGGCCACAGCAGAGGGCTGGCCTGGAAGAGGGGCAACCGGGACAGAATCCGGCGCCCCAACCGGGACTAGAACCCGGTGTGCCGGCGCCGCTAGGCGGAGGATTAGCCTAGTGAGCCGCGGTGCCGGTTATGCATTTCTATATTGTAGCACCTTTCACAATAGCCAGGAAATGGAAATAACCCCAGTGGCCATCCACCAATGAATGAATAAAGAAAATGTGATACATGTACACAATGAGATGTGACTCAGCCATAAACAGGATGAAATCTTATCATTTGCATGATGGCTTTAACTGGAGGTCATTATGTTAAGTGAAATAAGCCAAGCATAGGAAGACAAATATGACAGTTTCACTCATATGTGGAGTCTAAAAAATAGTGATGTTAAAGAAGTTTAAAATAAAAAGGTGGTTAACAGAGGCTAGGGAAAGAAGTAGGGAGGGAGGAATGAGGAACGATTGATGAACAGGTATTAGGTTACAACTAATTAGGCATACAAATCTAGGTTCTACTGCAAAGTGGGGTGACTACAGATAATGATAATATACAATGTATTTCTCTACTTTTTAAAAAAATTAACCTAGGGGACAGGCTGTGACATTGCAGGTTAAGTTGCCACTTGGGATGCCTACATCCCATATTAGAGTTCAGATTCAAGTCTTGGATATTCCACAAGAATTCCACAAACTTCTTTCAGCTTTCTCTTAATGTGCCTGTGAGGGACTTGAGTTCTGCCACATACATGGAAGACCCAGATGGAGGTTTTGGATCCGAATTTGACCTGGTTCAGCCCTGGCTGTTCCAGATATCTGGGTAGTGAACTGTTGGATGGAAAACTTTTCTCTCTGTCTCTCTCTCTCTGTTACTCTTTCAAGTAAATAAGTAAATCTTAAGAAATACCAGAAGATAAGATTTTTGGATGATTTCACTACAGAGAAATGTTAAATGTTTGAAAGGCTAAATATATTTACCTTTATTGGATTTTATTTTTAAAGATTTTATTATTTATTTATTTGAGAGTTAGAGTTACAGAGAGAGAGGTCTTCCATCCATTGGTTCCTGCCCAATTGGCAGCAACGACTGAAGCTGTGCTGATCCGAAGCAGGAGCCAGGAGCTTCTTCCGGGTCTCTCACGCAGGTGCAGGGGCCCAAGGACTTGGGCCATCTTCTCCTGCTTTCCCAGGCTATAGCAGAGAGCTGGATGGGAAGAGGAGCAGCTGGGACTAGAACCAGCGCTCATATGGGATGCCAGTGCCGCAGGCTGAGGATTAATCTACTGTGCCACAGCGCCGGCCCCTATATGTTGTTTCATTATAACAATGTGAAATAGTGTTCCACTTCCAGTCCAGTTCTCTGCTATGGCCTGAGAAATCAGTAGAAGATGCCCCAAGTCCTTGGGCCCCTGCACCCACATGGGAGACTCAGAGGAAGCTCCTGGCTCCTGGCTTTGGATCAGCACAGCTCCAGCTGTTGTGGCCATTTGGGGAGTGAACCAACGGAAGAAAGACCTTTCTTTCTGTCTCTCCCTCACTGTCTGTAACTCTAACACTAAAAAAAAATAAATAAAATCTTTTTTTTTTAAATCATATAGTACCCCATAAATATGCACGATTTTTACATGCTTGTTAAAAATTTATAACAAATAAAATAATCGGCCGGCACTGCGGCTCAATAGGCTAACCCTCCGACTGCGGTGCTGGCACCCCAGGTTCTAGTCCTGGTCGGGGTGCCGGATTCTGTCCTGGTTGTTCCCCTTCCAGTCCAGCTCTCTGCTGTGGCCTGGGAGTGCAGTGGAAGATGGCCTTGGGCCCTGCGCCCACATGGGAGACCAGGAGAAGCACCTAGATCCTGGCTTCGGATCAGCGCAGTGTGCCGGCCGCAGCGCATCAGCCGCAGTGGCCTTTGGGGGATGAACCAACGGAAAAGGAAGACCTTTCTCTCTGTCTGTCTCTCTCTCTCTCACTATCCACTCTGCCTGTCCAAAAATAAAATAAAATAATCCTAAAAATACCAAAAACAAAAAAAGAACATTTGTTCTAATGGTTAAGATTCCAATTAAAGAGGCCGGTGCTGTCGTGCAGTAGGTTGATCCTCTGACCTGGGCGCCGGCATCCCATATGGGCGTTGATTCTAGTTCCAGCTGCTCCTTTTCTGATCCAGCTCCCTGCTATGGGCTGTGAAAGCAGTAGAAGATGGCCCAAGAGCTTGGATCCCTACACCCATGTGGGAGACCTGGTAGAAGCTCCTGGCTTTGGATCGGCTCAGCTCCAGCCATTGTGACCATTTGGGGAGTGAACCAGTGGTTGGAAGACCCTTCTCTGTCTCTCTCCCTCTCATTGTCTGGAACTCTACCACTCAAATAATTGAATAAATAAAATCTTAAAAAAAAATGCCAGTTAAAACACCTGTGTCCCATATTATAGTGTCTGGATTTGAGTCCTGGATCCAGTTCCTGATTACAGTTTTCTGCTAATGCAGATCCTGGGTGGCAGAGATGATGATACAAGTAAAATGGTTCCTGCCACCCACATGGGAGAACAGGATTGAGTTCCTGGTTCCTGGATTTGGCCTTGCCCCACCTTGATTGTTGTAGGCATTTGAGGAGTGAATCAGTGGGTAGGAGCTATATCTGTATATTTTGCTGCCTCTTAAATAAATAAATAAACAAATAAATAAATACATTTAAAGCACCCTTGGGAAATTGAATTGCTGTCCATGCTGAAAGATGTCCACGCTGAAAGATAGTATATTGCTATCCAGATCATACGTGAAAAAATGTGTCCGGGGAGATACAAGATGGCTAAATAGGGTATATCACACTAACTTAAACTACTCTGGGATATAAAAAGAACAAAGGAAGGGCTACACTTCCATGGGTCTGACTGAATAAAATTTTTGGCAAAGAAGAGGAAAAAAAAATGAAGACTCCATGGGAGAAGAGGAGAGAAGACAGAGACACTGTTGTAGTCAGTGGTCCAGAGCTGCCCCCTGCCTGCTGCCAGCTGCCAGCTGCCAGCTGCCAGCTGCCAGCTGCCACGTTGTCACCTCAAAGTAGGAAGAAATTGTTGTGCACTCTGAAGCTCACAATTTTAGCTGAGAGGGAATTCCACAGTCACCCACTGACTTTTACTTCAGCCTGGAGAGCTGACTGGGATCTGAGCAACTCTTGGGCTCTAAAGAGGAAAGATGAGTTGTTCCTTTCCTCCCCTCCCAGACCCGCAAACAGTGTCACACTCAGCATGAAAAGCCTTCCAGTGTGTCTGTACTCTGCTCCTACCAGCATTATAGTCAGAGTCAGGGCCATGTGTGGGACAAAGAACAGATCACCTGCATCCTGCAACTCTGGTAATTTTTGGGCATTAGCTCCAGGGTTATACTCACACACCTCTATGTGAGCCAAGGGAATTCACAAATTCATGAGTTAAAGAAATCCATACATGACATGGAGGAAAATTTTTTCCATGAGATTGAGATTTTGAAGAGAAATCAAACTGAAGAAAACTCAATGTGTCAAATAAAAAATACAGACAAAAGCCTTAAGAACAGACTTGGTGAGGAAGAAGAAAGAATATCCAAACTAGAAAATAAATTTTTGGAAATAGATCAGTCAGAAATATCTTCAGTTCCTGAAGGTGTGGAAAGACAGAAAATATTAGAAGGCCCATTCCATGAAATAATTATAGAAAACTACCCTAATTTGGAGAAAGAAAGGGACGTCCAAGTACAGGAAGCACTTAAGACTCCAAGTAGACATGACCAAGAAAGAACTTCACCATAACACTTTGTAGTCAAACTTTCAGCAATAAAACAGGAAGAAAAGATTCTAAAGTGTACAGGAGAGAAATGTTAGATTATGTTCAGAGCACTCCAATTAGACATAGGGCTGATTTCTCATCAGAAACCCAACAGGCTAGGAGAGAACTGAGAGATATAGTCCAGGTCTTTTTTTTTCCCCTAGAAACCTTTTATTTAAGATATACAAACTTCATGCATTTCATTTATACAAATTAGGAACTTAATGATTCTTCCCACCCTATGCTTCCTCCCACCCACACTCCCACCCTTTTTCTTCCTCCCTCTTCTATTCTCATTCTTATTTTTTACTAAGATCTATTTTCTTTATAAATTAATTTTATACACATAAGATTAGCACTAAACTAACTAAAGAGTTCATCAAATAGCATAAAAAATTGTTCATTAGTCAAGAGCTGTTCAAAGTCATCGCATCTCAAAATATCAATTTAACTTCTACAGATTACCTTTTAGGTACTCTACTAGTTACCACAGATCAGGGAGAACATATGGTATTTGTCTTTTTTGTAGTTGAAGTCTTCAAAGAAAAAAAAACTGCCAACTCAGAATACTGTACCCTGCAAAACTCTCATTTATGAATGAAGGTGAAATACAGACTTTCCATAACAAACAGAAGTTGAAAGAATTTGTCACCACTTGTCCAGTCTCACAATTGATGTTTAAGGATGTACTACACATAGGAAAACAGAAACATATTCACCATTACAAGAAAATGTGAAGACAGAAAATCTTGAGTAAAAGTACAAAGGAAATTCAAAGCAAACCATAGGAATATTTACTGAAAAATGGCAGGGTCAAGTCATTACTTATCAATAGTAACCTTGAATGTAAATGACCTAAATTCTCAAATTAAAAGATAGACTGGCTGAGTGGATTAAAAAACAAGACCCATCTATTTGCTACCTATAAGACACACCAACAAAGACACATGCAGACTGAAAGTGAAAGGATGGAAAAAGATATCCCATGCTAACAGAAACCAAAAAAAGAGCAGTTGTAGCCATCCAATATCAGACAAAATAGACTTTAACACAAAGAATGTTAAAAGAGACAAAGAAGGGAATTATGTAATGATTAAGGGATCAACTGAACAGAAGATGTGACTATAATAAATGTGCTGCAACCAATGCCAGGAAACCTGGCTATTTAAAACACATGTTAATGGATCTTCTGGCAGACATAGACTCTAATACAATAGCAATGGGGGACTCCACTTTCACCAATGGACAGATCAACTAGATAGAAATTCAACAAAGAAGCAACAGAACTAATTTACATTATAGACCAAAAGGACCTAACTGATATCTACAGAAACTTTCATCCCAGAGTTGCAGAATACACATTCTTTCTTCAGTGCATGGAACTTTCTCTAGGATAGATCATATGCTAGGCAACAAAGCAAGTCTCAGCAAATTCAAAAATATTGAAATCGCATCATGCATCTTCTCTGACCACAATGGAATGAAGCTGGAAATCAACAACCCAAGAATCTCTAGAACATATGCAAACACATGGAGACTGAAAAACATACTCCTGAATAAACATAGAAGAAATCAAAAGAGATATAAAAAATCCTGGAAATGAATGTAGATGACAATACAATATACAAAACTTATGGGATATAGCAAAAGAAATGTTTAGAGGAAAATTTATAGCAATTGGTCCCTACATAAAAAAAATTGAAAAGGCACCAAATAAATGATCTATCAATGCATCTCAAGGTGCTAGAAAAACAATAAACTAAACCCCAAATCAGTAGGAGGATAGAAATAATTAAAATCAGAGAAGAAATAAACAAATAAACAAAATTGAAACCCAAAACACAATACAAAAGGTCAGTGAAATGAAGAGCTGGTTTATTGAAAAAATAAACAAAACTGATACACTATTGGCCCAACTAACCAAAAAAGAGAGAGAAGACCCAAATCAATAAAATCAGAGAGGAGAAAGGAAATATAACAATAGATACTACAGAAACAAAAAGAATCACCAGAGAGCTGTTTTCAAACAAATTGGTAAACCTAGGAGAAATGGACAGATTCCTGGACACATACAATCTACCAAAATTGAGTCATGAAGACATAGAAAACCTAAAAAGACCAATTACCAAGACAGAGAGTGAATCAGTAATAAAGACCTTACCAAAAAAGAAAAGCCTAGGACTGGAAGGCTTCATTGCTGAATTCTACCAGACATTTAAAGAAGAACTAATTTTAATTATTTGCAAGTTATTCAAAACAACTGAAAGGGAGGGAATCTTCCCAAACTCCTTCTGTGAAGCCAGCATCACCTTAATTCCTAAACCAGAAAAAGATACAACAGAGAAAGAGAACTACACACCAACATCTCTGATGAACATAGATGCAAAAATTCTCAACAAAATACTAGCTAATCAAATCCAATAACACATCAGAAAGATTATTCACCCATACCAAGTGAGATTTATCCCTGATATGCAGGGATGGCTCGACATCTGCAAATCAATAAATGTGATACATTATACTAACAAACTGAAGAACAAAGACCATCTGATTATTTCAATAGATGCATATAAAGCATTTATAAAATACAACATCTTTACATGATGAAAACCATAAGCAAATTGGGTATAGAATGAACACTCCTAAACACAATCAAAGCAATCTATGACAAACCCAGAGCCAGCATTTTACTGAATAGGGACAAATCGGAAGAATTTCTACTAAGATCCAGAACCAGACAAGGATACCTACTCTCACCAATGCTATTCAATATAGCCTTTTTTTATTTTTTATTTTTTTAACTTTTATTTAATGAATATAAATTTCCAAAGTACGGCTTATGGATTACAATGGCTTCCCCCTCATAACGTCCCTCCCACCCGCAACCCTCCCCTCTCCCACTCCCTCTCCCCTTCCATTCACATGAGGATTCATTTTCTACTCTCTTTATATACAGAAGATCAGTTTAGTATACATTAAGTAAAGATTTCAACAGTTTGCTACCACACAGAAACATAAAGTGAAAAATAATAGATGATTTTTTAAATGATGATGAAATCAGATAAGACCTATTGTCATGTTTTTTTTTTTTATCTTTTATTTAATGAATATAAATTTCCAAAGTACGACTCATGTGTTACAATGGCTTCCCCCCCATACCGTCCCTCCCACCCACAACCCCCCCCTTCCCACTCCCTCTCCCCCTCCATTCACGTCAAGATTCATTTTCGATTATCTTAATATACAGAAGATCAGCCTAGCATACCTTAAGTAAGTATTTCAACAGTTTGCTCCCACACAGAAACATAAAGTGAAAAATAATAGATGATTTTTTTTAAATGATGATGAAATCAGATCAGACCTATTGTCATGTTTAATCCCAGTGAGAGTCAAGTTGGGAATTGATAATTTCTTCTATTTCTTCTTCTTCTTCTTCTTTTTTTTTTTTTTTTTTTTTTTACAGAAGATCAGTTTAGTATACATTAAGTAAAGATTTCAACAGTTTGCACCCCTATAGAAACACAAAGTGAAATATACTGTTTGAGTACTCATTATAGCATTAAGTCTCAATGTACAGCACATTAAGGACAGAGATCCTACATGAGGAGTAAGTGCACAGTGACTCCTGTTGTTGACTTTACAAATTGACACTCCTGTTTATGGCATCAGTAATCTCCCTAGGCACCAGTCATGAGTTTCCAAGGCTATGGAAGCCCCTTGAGTTCTCTGACTCTTATCTTGTTCAGACAAGGTCATAGTCAAAGTGGAGGTTCTTTCCTCCCTTCAGAGAAAGGTACCTCCTTCTTTGAAGACCTGTTCTTTCCACTGGGATCTCACTCACAGAGATCTTTCATTTAGGGTTTTTTTTTTTTTTTTTTTGGCCAGAGTGTCTTGGCTTTCCATGCCTGAAATACTCTCATGGGCCTTTCAGCCAGATTGGAATGCCTTTAGGGCTGATTCTGAGGCCAGAGTGCTGTTTAGGACATCCGCCATTCTATGAGTCTGCTGGGTATCTCGCTTCCCATGTTGGATCACTCTCCCCTTTATTTATTCTATCGGTTAGTATTAGCAGGTACTAGACTTGTTTATGTGCTCCCTTTGACTCTTAGTCCTTTCATTATGATCAATTGTGAACTGAAATTGATCACTTGGACTAGTGAGATGGCATTGGTACATGCCACCTTGATAGGATTAAATTGGAGTCCCCTGGTATGTTTCTAACTCTACCATTTGGGGCAAGTCAGCTTGAGCATGTCCCAAATTGTACATCTCTTCCCTCTCTTATTCCCACTCTTATGTTTAACAGGGATCACATTTCAGTTAAATTTCAACACTTAAGAATAACTGTGTATTAATTACAGAATTAAACCAGTCATATTAAGTAGAACAGACAAAAAAACTACTAACAGGGATAATGTATTAAGTTGTTCATTAACAGTCAGGGCTATGCTGATCAAATTTTTTTTACAGGCAGAGTTAGACAGTGAGAGAGACAGAGAGACAGAGAGAAAGGTCTTCCTTCTGTTGGTTCACTCCCCAAATGGCTGTTACGGCCGGCGCGCTGCACAGATCCGAAGCCAGGAGCCAGGTGCTTCCTCCTGGTCTCCCATGCTGGTGCAGGGACCAAGCACTTGGGCCATCCTCTGCTGCATTTCTGGGCCACAGCAGAGAGCTAGACTGGAAGAGGAGCAACTGGGACAGAATCCAGCACCCTGACTGCGACTAGAACCCAGGGTACCGGTGCTGCAGGCGGAGGATTAGCCTAGTGAGCCGCAGCGCCAGCTTAATATAGTCTTAGAAGTTTTAACCAGAGCCATTAGGCAAGAAAAAGAAATCAAAAGAATACAAGTTAGGAAGGAGGAAGTCAAACTATCCTTATTTGCAGATGACATGATTCTATTTGGGGGAACCAAAAGACTCCACTAAGAGACTATTTGAACTCATAAAAGAGTTTGTAAAGTGGCAGGATATAAAATTAACACACAAAAATCAATAGTCTTTGTACATACAAACAATTCCATGGCTGAGAAAGAACTTTTTTTTTAAATTTTTTGACAGGCAGAGTGGACAGTGAGAGAGAGAGACAGAGAGAAAGGTCTTCCTTTTGCCATTGGTTCATGCTCCAATGGCTGCCGCGGCCGGCGCGCTGTGGCCGGTGCACCACGCTGATCCGATGGCAGGAGCCAGGTACTTATCCTGGTCTCCCATGGGGTGCAGGGCCCAAGCACTTGGGCCATCGTCCACTGCACTTCCCTGGCCACAGCAGAGAGCTGGCCTGGAAGAGGGGCCACCAGGACAGAATCCGGCGCCCCGACAGGGACTAGAACCCGGTGTGCCGGCGCCGCAAGGTGGAGGATTAGCCTAGTGAGCTGCGGCGCCGGCCTGAGAAAGAACTTCTAAGATCAGTCTCATTAACAATGGCTATACAAAATTAAAAACCTTGGAAAAAATTTAACCAAGGATGTCAAAGATCTCTATGATGAAATTTACAAAATGCTAATGAAATAGAAGAAAACACAAAAAATGGAAAAATCTTCCATGTTCATGGATTGGAAGAATCAATATCATCAAAATATCCATATTATTAAAAGGAATTTACAGATTCAATGTGATCCCCATCAAAACACCAAGGACATTTTTCTCAGATCTAGAAAAAATGATGTTTTTCAAAAGATTTATTTATTTATTTATTTGAAAGTCAGAGTTACACAGAGAGAGAAGGAGAGGCAGAGAGAGGTCTTCCATCCACTGGTTCACTCCCGAGTTGAAAACAATGGCCGGAGCTACGCCAATCAGAAGCCAGGAGCCAGGAGCTTCTTCCATGTCTCCCATGCAGGTGCAGGGACCCAAGCATTTGGTCTCTTCTACTGCTTTCCCAGACCATAGTAGAGATCTGGATAGGAAATGGAGCAGCTGGGACTCGAATTGTGCTCATATGGGATGCTGGCACTGCAGGCTTTACCTGCTCCACCATAGCGTCGGCCCCAAAAAATGATGTTAAAACTCATATGGAAACACAAGAGACTCTGAATAGCCAATGCAAACTTTTTTAAAAAATGATTTATTGTATTTATTTGGAAGATTTACAGAAAGAGAAGTACCCACACACACACACACACACAGAGAGAGAGAGAGAGAAGAGAATGAGAGATCATCCATCCACTGATTCATACTCCAGAAATCCACAGTGGCTAGGGCTGGGCCAGGCAGAAGCCAGGAGCCAGGAGATTGTTCCAGGTCTCCCACATGTCTGCAGGGGCTCAAGTATTTGGGCCACCCTCCATTGCTTTTCCTGATACATTGGCAGGGAACTGGACCAGATGTGGGGCAGCCAGGACTCCAACTGATGCTCACATGGGATGCTAGCATGGTGGCTTTACCTGCTACACAACAGCATCAGCCCCTAAAGCAATCTTAAACAACAAAAACCGAGCAGAAGGCATCACCACACCAGATTTCAAGACATACTACAGGGCAGTTAAAATTGAAATCTCCTGGTACTGGCAAAAAAACAGACATGTAGACCAATGGAATAAAATAGAAACTCCAGAAATCAACCTCCAAATCTACAACCAATTTATCTTCAACAAAGGAGCTAAAATCATTCCCTGGAATAAGGACAGGCTCTTCAATAAATGTTACTGAGGAAACTGGATCTCCACGTGCAGAAGTAATCCCATTTGTCAATTTGGGTTTTGATTGCCTGTGCTTCTGGTGTCTTTTCCAAGAAATCTTTGCCTATTCCAATATCTTGAGGGTTTCCCCAGTGTTCTCTAGTAGTTTGATGGTATCGGGTCATAGATTTAGGTCCCTCATCCATTTTGAGTGTATTTTTGTGTAAGGTGTAACGTGGGGACTTGTTTAACACTTCTGCACATCAACCCCTTGCCTTTCTGGACCCCGTATCCTATCACTGATGGTAGTGTTTGTTTTTAGCTGTCCCATTAATCTGTCTCTTTCCTTTGTTTTTAGTTTATTCCCATCAACAAAGAAATATGCTCCAGTGTCAGCCTTCTTAATTTACATTCCTCATCTCCAAATTTCCCTTCTCTAATTCTCCCGCTCTACTTCCTTTAAATGAAAAATTTTCAGGAATTGCTTATAGTCACCCTTTCTTTTGTCCTCCCCCAGTTTTTTACTAATCCATATTTATTGGGCTTTTGCCAAGGTGACTGTGATCTTTACATGGAAAGATTCAGTAGCCAGATTTCTGACTTAAACAGCACTTGACAGAGCGGATTCTTCCTCCTGGAAGCATTCACTGTCACATCCTCACCTTTTTTTTAAGCTATACTATCTTGATTTTCTATATACCACATCCACTTCTTGTCAGGCTTTCTTCTATTTCTCTGCTTTAATTTCCTTAGCCTCTAATTTTTGCATTGCTCCATGGCTCAGTCCTAGGATTCAACTCCATCTTCACTTCCTCCTCTGCAATTTCATAAAATGACAAGGCATTAATTACAATGAATATATTTAATGAGCATCAAACATATCTCTGACCCTGACTTCTCTATACACTGAAATTGATTGTCTTGTCCACATTTCTTGCTAGAAAGTAGGAATCTCATACATAGCAAAGGGAAGCAGGGCTCACTCTCTTTTTAAAAGATTTATTTATTTATTTGAAAGTCAAAATTAGAGAGAGAGAGAGGTAGAGACAAAAAGAGATCTTCCATCCACTGCTTCACTCCCCAGATGGCCACAATGGTTGGAGCTGGGCCAGGCATAAGACAGGAGCCTGGAAATCCATCTGGGTTTTGCCTGTGGATGCAGGGGCCCAAGCACTTTAATTATCTTCCACTGCTCTCCCAGATGCATTAGTTGTAAGTTGGAATGGAATTGGAGTAGATGGGACTTGACCTGGCATGCATAGGGGATGAATTGCCGAGTGGAGGCTTAACCTGCTGTACCACAACATAGGCCCTAAAAAACTCTGTTTCCCTTCATGAATCTCTTCCTCCTCTGGTTTCTCCTCCTGTTAATAAGTGGTATCTTCCCAGTACTTGGTGAGTGAAAGCCACTGAATGATATTTGATTCCTCCTTTAATCTCAGTCCTCCCAATCAACAATCAAGTCCTCTAGCTTCTCTTCCAATAACATCCCAATGGAATCTAGTTCCTTCCAACTCCTCTACAAACACTCTCAATTCTAGAGTTTCCCTAACAATTGCTCTGCTAGAAACTACCCTGTTTACAATTCTTCTGCATGCAGTTGTTGGTGCTATATTCAAAAAACCCTCAAAAGGCTTCCCACTACATTTAAAAGAGAAATCCATACTGCATATCAAGATGTAAAAGACTTCAATGTATTAGCAGTTTTTTAATTCTGGAAAGAAATAGCTGAGGCAGCTAACTTGTAAAGAGAAAAGGTTTATTTAGCTCACAGTTTTAGAGATTCAAAGTCCAAACTGATTTTTACCCTAGTGAAGGGCACACGGCAGATGGCAGAGTGCATACAATGTAAAGATCTGAGCCAAGAAGCAAAGAAAGAGATTGGGCACAAATTCAGGCTTTTATAAAACATTTTATGAGAACTAACTTCCAAAGGCATCCCCTCACTGGTTTAAGGACTTTACTTCCTTCAAGTATCCCTGCATCCCAACAGCACCATCTTGGAAATTAAATATTTAACAAATGGGCCTTTGCACTTGTTCTCTGTTCTTGGCCTCACTGGACCAGCCTCTTTTGTGTTTCAGCTCAATCTCAGCTCCTTAGAGGAATTTTCCATGTCTTCCTTCTAAAATAATTTCTAACCCCATTCATATTCTAGGTGACGAAGCATACATGCATTTTAATCATATATAACATGACATTGTAAAAAGGTATACAGTTATTGTGTAACATTATCTTGTGGCATTTTCAGTAGTACATTCAGTATCTGAAATTTTCTTCACCTAATTTTCTAAAAAATAATAAATGGTTAGTTTAATTCCTTCTTTCTGTAATTATTAAGGGTTCCACAGCATCAATGGGAAAACTCTAAGCTTATTAGTGGGACAACCAAGGCATACACAATCTACTATATTTGAATTTTACTCTTCTCTTGCCTGCATTTTAAATTTTTATTTATTTTTATTTATATGAATGGGAAAGAAACAGAGAGAAAGATACAGACACACAAACACAGAGAGCGAGTGAGCAAGCGAGTGAGAGATATCTTCCACATACTGTTTTATTTCTCAAATGCCAGCTGGGCCTGGGCCAGGCTGAAGTCAGGAACCAGAAACTCCATCCAGTTCTCCCACATAGGTAGCAGGAAACCAAGCACTTGAGCCATCATCTGCTGTTTTCCAGGCTGTGCATTAGCAGGAAGGTGGATGAGAAGCAGAGGCAGGACCCAATCCTAAGCACTCTGATATAGAATGTGGGTGCCCCAAGTGGCAGCTTAACTGTTGTACCACAACACCTGCCCCATTGCTGGTATTATTTGATGCCCAAGAGCCCATCCTATCACATCATGTACCATGTCCCATATGCTTCCTCTAGGTACACAGAAATACTTGCCTTCCCCGTATTTCCCAGTTACATTTGAACCTTTTAAAGACTCAGCTCAAATTCTATTTCTTTGGAGACTACCTTGACCTCTCAGCGAATATCATTTGTTCTTCATCCTACATTTACAGAGCTTCAGGTTCATGTCTCTGGTCTAGTGACCCTCTGCTTCAATATACTGTAACTCAGGAAGAGTGAGAAAATGGTTTATTCATTTGAGTATTCACACCACCCACACTGATTCCCATATTAATAATATGCAACATGATATTGTGAAATTTTAATTACCAAGATAGCTATTAACCAGGAATTGACAAACTGCTAATTATCAGCTACTATGTACTATACACTACATGTAGTATTCAAGTTAACAAAAAAGATTGCATTAGTCAGATTAGGCTAAGCTGTGCTGTAGTAACAAATTTGCTCTTGTCAGTGGCTTAAAAACATGAACGTTTATCTCTTGTTTATGTCATAGTACAGTTGGATATGGCATATGAAGTCCTTTCTAAGCTAATCCCATCTGTCGGTTGCATCCTATCTTTGCACCCTGCAAGGATCCCGCTAGCTCTCTTGCATCTAGTCAGTTGACAGGTGAACATACAGCAAGTTAAGGGTTTTACAGGAGATAAAAGTGGTGAACATAATTCCTGAGCACACTCTATTGGCTACAACTATCAAGCAGCTCAAAACTAACTACAAGGGAGGTTTGGAAGGGTGTGCCCAGGGATAAGAAAGAAAGATAGGGGAAGAGAGTCTATTTCCTGCCACTGAGACATAGACCTCCACCTCCTGGATATGCCAATCTATAATAAGATGCTCTTTTTCAAGCTGATCCTTCTACTCAGCTTGAAACAATTTTTCATTCTTCCTTAAAAATATTTGCCAGGGAAATTAATGATGTTGTGAAAGATATATCAAGAAAGATCCTAAAACTGTTCAAGAAAAACTTGTAAAGCTTGGGTGGACAAACTGTAGCCTATGGGCTGAATTCAGCCTGCTGTATTGCTAGCACATAATCTAAGAATAGCTTTCAGATGAATAAATGGATGGAAATATCAAAAGTATAATATTTCATGATATATTAAATTATATAAAACTCAAATTTCAGTATCTATACATAGTTTTACTAGAATCCTATCATATCCATTTGTTGCTGTATTATCTCTGGCTACTTTTACTCTATAGAGTTGAATAGTTGGAACTCAGACCATAAACTCTAAAATATTCTTATCTGAAACTTTTCAAAAAATTTTGGCAATTCTTGTTCAACCACTCTCTCTTTCTCTCTCTCTTTCTCTCTCTCTCTCTCTCTCTCTCTCTCTGTGTGTGTGTATGTGTGACTACCTTTCAAATAAAATGAAAATTAAAAAAATTAAATGCATTTGTGTAATATACATTTCAGTTTTGACAATTCAGTAACCTAATTAAAAATTACCCCAGTATTTATATTTATTTATTTTTACAGAGGTATGTTTCAGAAAACAACTGGATCTGAAGATGGAAAAGCAAGACTTCACTTAATAAATAGTAAAGGGTGGGAATGGATGTTTTCAAACCAAAGAAGTTTACTTTAGGTAATCAGGATTATTCACCCACAGAAAACAAAGGGAAGAGATCATTCTCTGTGGTACAAAGGCACTTCAGTGATCAGGTTATTTATTCAGGAACTTACAACCAGGAGTCACTCACTGTCCAAAGCAAAGCTTCTTCACATTTGGCACTCCAGCTCCTTGCTCTCAGAATTTTGAGAGACCCAAAGACCTGTCACCAGAAGGCATAAATCAGGCCTTCACCATTTATTCACTGCCAGACTCAATGAGAACAAGGGATAGGGAACTATCCCTCCCAACAACCACAATAGGTTTCTAAAAAGCACTCTGTCCTAGAAAGATTATTTCTTCTAAAGATCTTCTGTAATTCAGAATTCTGAAGTTGACAGAGGCAACATTTCACCGATTGTCTAAAGTATTTGAATGAGAATGTGATCAACAAAATTATACTGACTTGTTTTCCTATCAAGGAAGTGCCAAATATGCTATGGAATTGGATGCATCTTTGCATCCCAGGGCAAACTGCACATGGATCTATACTGAATTTTTCCCTTGGAACTCGCCTTTGGAATTTCAACAAACGCTTATTGCAAATTTAAATATTTTTTCTATTCATAGTTGTGTATTTTTATGATCTCAAATTGCCCTATTTCTGTAAACTGAAATGCATCATTTTATCTTCAGTAGAAGTAGTAAAAATTACAGCCTTTGTGGTATGTTTTGGCCCAACAGTTAAGAGACCATTTGGGATGCCTGCATCCCATACTGAAGTGCCTGGGTTTGGGTCCCAGCTCCTCCACCTACTTTTGCACATCCTGGGAGGTAGTAAGTGTGATAGCTTGAATACTTGGGTCTCTGGCATCCAGTTAGGAGACCCAGACCAAGTTTTGGGCTCCTGGCTTAGGCCTGGCCAAACACCAGTTGTTGAGGGCATTTGGGAAGTGAATCACCAGTGGACAGAAGATCTTTGTCTGTCTCCTCTCACTGTCACTAGCTCGCTTGCTCTCTCTCTCTCTCTCTGCCTTTCAAATAATTTTTAAAAAAAAAAAACAGCCTTTTGCTCATTCCCATATTCTTCTTTGTATTATTATTATTTGAAACTGTGGATTTTTTTTTTTTTTTGACAGGCAGAGTGGACAGTGAGAGAGAGAGACAGAGAGAAAGGTCTTCCTTTTTGCCGTTGGTTCACCCTCCAATGGCCGCCGTGGCTGGCGCGCTGCGGCCGGCGCACCGCGCTGATCCGATGGCAGGAGCCAGGAGCCAGGTGCTTTTCCTGGTCTCCCATGGGGTGCAGGGCCCAAGCACCTGGGCCATCCTCCACTGCACTCCCTGGCCACAGCAGAGGGCTGGCCTGGAAGAGGGGCAACCGGGACAGAATCCGGCACCCCAACCGGGACTAGAACCCGGTGTGCCGGCGCCGCTAGGCGGAGGATTAGCCTAGTGAGCCGCGGCGCCGGCCTGAAACTGTGGATTTTTTAATAAATTTTTATTTATTTTATTTTAAAAGAGGGAGAGACACAGGAAAGAATGAGAGAGGAGAGAGAGAGAGAGAATGAAAGGAAGGAAGGAAAAAAAGAAAGAAAGAAAATAACAGAAAAGAAAAGAAAATATCCTCCCATCTCAAGTTTACTTCCCAAATGACCACAACAGCCAGGAGGCTGAAATCAGGAGCTGGAAACTCAATCCAGGTCTCCCACGTTAGTGGTAGGAACTCAGCTACTTGGGCCATCACTGCTAGCTCCCATGGTCTGCATTTTAGCAGGACACTGGAGTCAGGAGCTAGAGGTCTGTATCAAACCCAGGCATCTTAAAAGATAGACCTAATGCCCACAGCTGCTTTCAATTATTGTCATGAAGAGATTTCCCAATATTGTATGATTACGTTTTCTTTTTTTTTATTTTTTTTTATTTTTTTATTTTTTGACAGGCAGAGTGGACAGTGAGAGAGAGAGAGACAAAGAGAAAGGTCTTTCCTTTGCTGTTGGTTCACCCTCCAATGGCCGCTGCGGCCTGTGCGCTGCGGCCGGCGTACTGCGCTGATCCGATGGCAGGAGCCAGGTGCTTTTCCTGGTCTCCCATGGGGTGCAGGGCCCAAGCATTTGGGCCATCCTCCACTGCACTCCCTGGCCACAGCAGAGAGCTGGCCTGGAAGAAGGGCAACCGGGACAGAATCCCGTGCCCCGACCGGGACTAGAACCTGGTGTGCCAGCGCCACAAAGCGGAGGATTAGCCTAGTGAGCCGCGGCACCGGCCCGATTATGTTTTCTGTATGACAAATTCTTCTTGTCTACAGAATGAAGCAAGTACAAGAATGAGGGATCAGAAAAACCTGAATTAAATTTATTTCTGTTCCTACATGAAGTACATGTTTAAATTTACTTCTCAATCTTACATATCCTGCTTTGGACTTACCATGGTTCAGATGGAACAGATGTTGGTTCATTTTGTTTTTGTTTTTGAATTGGGTAAAATGAATAGAACTGATATTTTTAACTCAACAAAATGTCCCAATTTTAGATCACTTAGGGCAAAATAACGTGTTAGCTACAATTTCTGTTGAGGGAACATCATTATTGATGTTCAGGGTTTTGTTTCTTTCCCTCTGTATGTATGGCAAGAATTTTAAATGATGAATGTGTTGGTGACTTGGGGGTAGTCACATTTATTACTTGTTGATAATGACCAAATCTCTCCTAGTGAAATCTCATATTACTAAAGTTTGGGAGATTTCTTGTGTTTTTAGGACTCTTATTTTGATCCTCTCTGATGCTGATTCATTGTGAAGTTTATTTTATTTCCCAATTGTCTACTTCTTTCCAACAACACACACACACTGTTCCAACTGTTTTTAAATTCAAACACAAATGGGACATTCTAATTTTTAATAATTTGCAATTACATTCAGGCCACATATTTGTCTGATAGGATAGTTACTGGATGTGGTTTGTCAGTGTTGAGAAATGAGTGGAAGACTACCAGTTCAAGAGAGTTTATGGTCTTTTTAAAGAAACAAAGAAAATAAAACCCAAATTTTGGATGTCATCATAAAATATCTTGAAATTTTCTGAAATTCAAAGGTAAAATACGGGAAATGCTGGCAAATTGTTCAGAGTAGCTCAAATTATGCATTACAAATATTTGTATGTGTGTGAAATAACTGACATTTTGTGAGGATCAAAATTACCACAGAAATTTGGCCAAGTCAGCATCAAGTGATTTCACACAATTATTGAACTTTTCTCTGTTGGAGATGTTCCCGGCCAAATCCTTCCTTTTTGGAAATTTCCTGGAGCTCCCTCGTCTGCCGCGGAATGGCAATGAAACTTTCTCATCCAAGGACTGAGAAAGACACCAGTGGCCCCCTCCAGCCTTCAGCCAAGTGTTGCTCTGTTTCCTCTGGACGAGCACTCAGTCTTCTCCCTGACTCTGATTTTCTGTTGTTCAAGCAGCTTTCTGGAGAGGCTTCTGTGACTGACCTTTCTCACCTAGCTGCTTGGCATCTCAAATCTAAGACAACGTTTTCCAAGACACCTCATAATGATAGGTTCTATGGCTTCGTGACTCAATATATAACCTTCACCGATATGAAGATTTTGAACACAAAAATGCTTGTATGACTGAAGATTTGGCAATTTTATTTTACTTAGTTCAAATTCAAGTAGCTACTTGAGTCTCTATGGGGCAACACAACTCTTGATGTTTTCATACAATGTGAATTCTGCAAATTTTTTTTAAAAAACACGGAATTATAAATTCCATGAGCACAGGGCCCAGACCATGTCTGTTTTGTACATAGTTGCATCAGTGACATGGAGCACTGAGTTTGGCACACGGTAGATGCTCAGATGTCCTTGTTTAATGCATGACTGAGTAGATGGGTGAATATGGGAATATATTAGCTTTTTGTCATTATAACAAATACCTGGGAGGAGTTATTGATCAAGGAAGGTTTATTCGAGTTCATTCTTTTGGAGGATCACAGTGCAAGATGGGATGGCTCTGTTGTTTGGGCATCTGATGAGGACTGTGCACACAGAGGTACAACCACATGGTGAGAGATAAGGAGCACCCTAGACTCCCCTCTATGTGGTCTTTTTTGGTAAAAGTAACATGATTCAATCATAGGGGTTCTACCCTAATAACCTAATCCAATTGAATCACTCTCCAAGGCCCATCTCCAGATACCATAATTGGATTAAGTTCCAACTTTAATCCATTAACATAAGACTGAAGATCGAACCCTTAATTCATGGGCCTTTGGGGATACCCAAACTATTTATCCAAACCTTAACAGTGAGTCTTTAGAATAAAGTTAGCATCCAACTGGAGAAGAAAATAAGGGTCTGATGCACCCTGTCTTTTTTTTTTTTTTTTTGACAGGCAGAGTTAGACAGTGAGAGAGACAGAGAGAAAGGTCTTCCTTTTCCATTGGTTCACTCCCCAAATGGCTGCTATGGCAGGCGTGCTGTGCCGATCCGAAGCCAGGAGCCAGGTGCATCCAAAGCCAGGAGCCAGGTGCTTCCTTCTGGTCTCTCATGCGGGTGCAGGGCCCAAGCACTTGGGCCATCCTTCACTGCCTTCCCGGGCCACAGCAGGAAGCTGGACTGGAAGAGGAGCAACCGGGACAGAATCTGGCGCCCCAACCTGGACTAGAACCCCGGGGTACCGGCGCCACAGGTGGAGGATTAGCCAAGTGAGCCGCGGCACGGCCTGCACTCTGTCCTTTTAGAACACCAAATAAATTCCTTTAAAAAAATCATCTTTTTAAAGGTGGTATTGATGGTTAACCAAATGGTAAGGCACAAAGAAGTGATGACGATTTTCTACTCATTGTGAGTGATCTTCTAACTTCTATAATCTAAAAGGACTTTGTCAAATATTTATGAAATGATGGGGATACAATAATCTTCTCATGGATCACTTCTGCTCCCAGAGTTTTAGCAAACAGTTCATGCCAGTGGCTGCCACATATTTGCTGCCAATGAATGCAAATCCCTTGGAGATCAGTTACTGCACCTGCTGATCACAGCTTTATTGAGGCATCAAGTATAGTTTCCAGACATTTTGCTTATTTAGCTTAATATTGATGTTTTCTGCCTCTTTCTCCCTCATTATAGCCTACCATGGCCAAAGGTAGAACAAAATGATAAATACAAATTAAACTCTTGGGCTACTACGTTGCAATGTACTACTCATTTTAGGGTGAGAGGGAACCCAATATTATTTTATTTGGGGAGATAATTTACATTTAAGATGAAAATAAAAGGGTTGGTTCCTATGCAATAAAGCCAGAAAACTTAAAAAAAAATTAATAGCTTATGCCGTCACACCAACTTTTTGGCAAAGGGTCATGGAAAATAGAAGAATACTTAAAATTAAAGCCAACTTGGAAAAGAATCAAAGGTATACTTGGATAAAAACAAATTCATTTGTTCAAAGTTTCTTAATATGCAAGGGGACTTAAAAAGGGGATTAAAAATGGAATTTAAAGTTTATGTTGGTGCAAAAATATGAAATTCTGGCATAGTTGTTTCATAATACCCATTTTCCATGAATTTTTTGAAGATTCCTCATATGCATGGATTTCAAAAATATTTTTGCACCAAAAACAAACTTCACTCAGTTCCATTTTTCGTGAGCTTTTTAAAGTTTCCCTGTGTAACAAGCCACCTATATAGAACAGTCTGATGAATGGTGATGATTGATATTAAAAATATGAATAAAACAAAATCTTAGTGAAACACAACAAATAAACTCTTCTGACCATTAACCAAATTAATTGGAAGCAAATAGTAATCTGGGCAGTAATGTAACAGCAATAAGAAAACATTTATCATTAGCATTTACAAAATTCAATAATAGAAGTTACATATCTTATGATTAATATTTTCATCTTTAATTTCACTTAAATTATATACTTGGATGTGACAAATTTCACAGTAACAGATAAACCACTGGGAAGCTAGACTCTAGGACTGTGTGGCATTGGCCAAATCACTTCTCCTTGTCCTATCTTCTAGTTTAAATTATTGTGAACATAAAAATGGCAATCATATTTACGATTACTTAACAAGCTCATCTCATTATATCCTTATAACTCTTTGAAGAAAGTATCCTTGTTACCTTCATTTTACTGAGAGAGAAACTTAAATGACCAACACAAGGGTATATTCAAAAGAGGTGCAAACCATACCCACACGAGTCCTGAGCATGTGCCCTCACCCATTGCAGGGACAGACACTCTGAACTTACACAAGGTTCAAATGTATACTTCAGTTCATAACTTTTAAGTCATATTTTGAGTTAGTAAAGGAAATATTCTAATTTTTTTAAAAAAAGATTTATTTATTTGAAAGACTGAGTTACAGACAGAGATGGAGAGACAGAGAGAAAAAGATTTCTTCCATCTACTTGTTCACTTCCCAGATGGCTGCAAAGACCACAACTGAGCCAGGCCAAAGCCAGGAGTTAGGAGCTTCTTCTGGGTCTCCTCCGTAGGAGGAAGGGCCCAAGTACTTGGGTCATCCTCTGCTGCCTTCCCAGGCACATTAACAGGGAGCCCCTGTTTTTTGTTTTAAACTTTCACTATGAGGGGTTTGGCGTTGCGTTGTGACGTAGCAGGTAAAGCTGCCTGCGATGCCGGGATCCCATGTGGGTGCAGGTTTATGCCCTGGATGCTCCCTGCTAACGGCCTGGGAAAGGCAGCAGAAGATGGCCAAGTACTTGGGCCACTGCCATCCATGTGGGAGACCCAGATGAAGCTCTGGGCTCCTGGCTTTGAATATCTGGGGAGTGAACAAGCAGATGGAAGATTTCTCTCTCTCTCTCTCTCTCTGTGTTTGTAACTCTGACTTACAGAATAAATCTTAAAAAATAAACTTTCACTATAAAATAATTTCAGATATACCAAAAGGTAAAAAAATAATTATCCAACTATTCCAAGTGTTAACATTAAATATGCCCAGAGAATAATGATCAAAATAAAAAAAATTAACAGTGCTTCCATTTCAAATTTCTTCTTCTTCTTCTTCTTCTTCTTCTTTTTTTTTTTTTTTTTTTTTTTTTTGACAGGCAGAGTGGACAGTGAGAGAGAGCGACAGAGAGAAAGGTCTTCCTTTTGCCATTGGTTCACCCTCCAATGGCCGCCGCGGCCAGTGCACTGCAGCCGGCGCACCATGCTGATCCGATGGCAGGAGCCAGGTACTTATCCTGGTCTCCCATGCAGGTGCAGGGCCCAAGCACTTGGGCCATCCTCCACTGCACTCCCTGGCCACAGCAGAGAGCTAGCCTGGAAGAGGGGCAACCGGGACAGAATCCGGCGCCCCGACTGGGACTAGAACCCGGTGTGCCGGCGCCGCAAGGTGGAGGATTCAAATTTCAAAATTGTTAATTTCTGAAAATTGGTATTACATAGATCCTAGTATTTGACATGATGAAATTAAATTATCTATTTGCAACAAGAAAAGCCCTCAGCAAGTAGTGCGTTTGTAAAACAAATGAACTTATAAATAATTTAGAATACAAAGGAGAAAAATCCTAAGGAACAAATTTAAAACACTATTTACTAAGACTTGATATGCAGGGAAAGTGGTACTTACAGGTAAATGTATAACTTTAAAGCTGCACTTTTTAAGTACTAGAGGATTTAAAATATGTGTAACAAGGTTTCAAGAAAAAGGATAACAGGTTAGCCATAGGCAAATTTTAATAAAATTTCAATTTAAAGATAATCTATAATTTATACAAGTTGTTTCAGAATGTAGAAAATTTACTTTTTAAAAAAAGGATTATTTGTGGGGCCAGCATTGTGGCATAGTGGGTAAAACCATTGCCTGCAATACCAGCATCCTATACGGGCACCAGCTTGAGTCCCGCCTCCTCCATTTCCAATAGGGTTCCCTGCTAATGCACCTGGGAAAGCAGCAGATGTCCCAAGCTCTTTGGCCTCTGCACCCATATAGGAGACCCAGAAGAAGCTCCTGGCTCCTGATTTTAGTCTTCCTTGGCCCCTGGTTATTGCAACCTTTTGGGGAGTGAACCAGTGGATGAAAGATCTCCCTTCTGTCTCTTCTCCTCTCTCTGTAACTCTACCTTTCAAGTGAATGAAATAAATCTTCTTTAAAAAAAGAGATTTATTTTAAAGAGTTACACAGGATAGGGGAGAGAGAGAAAGAGAGAGAGAGAGAGAGAGATCTTCAATCAACTGGTTCATGCCCCAAATGCCAGCAATAGCCAGGGCTGGGCCAGCCCAGAACCTAATTTAGGTCTCCCATGTGGGTGGCAAGAACCCAGATTCTCAATCCATTACTTGTTGTCTCACAAGGCATACATTAGCAGGAAGCTGAAATTTGAATAAGAGCCAGGACTCAAACTGAGCACTCAAAAGTGGATGCAGATATCCCAAGCGGCCTCTTAACTTCTTTGCCCAATGCCTATTCCTGGTATAATTTTTATAACAGAAAAAAACCAAAAACTTGAGAAAATATTTAAGGCTAATTTCTCTTAAGGGTAAAAGGCACACATTCTAAATAAAATGTTGAAAATTTAAATTTGTATCTGTATCTCCATCATGAAAACATGGGACATAGCCCTGGAATACAAAAACCAGGAGATTCTACCGATATGATAAAGATCAAAGGACAAAATCCAAATGATCAAGGACAGGGGTTTGTGGCACAGTAGGTTTAGCTTCCCATTGGGACACTTGTATCCGGTATCAGAGTGGCTGGTTAGAGCTCTGGCTACTCTGCTTCTGATGCAGTTTCCTATTAATATACTTGGGAAACAGCAGATAATGTCCCAGGTTGAATCCCTGCCACCTACATCAGAGACCCTTATGGAGTTCTGGGCTCCTGGCTTTGCCCTGGCCCAGTGATGGCTATTGTGGGCATTTGGAAAGTAAACCAGTGCATGGAAGAGCTTCTCCTCCCCCCTTTCTCTGCCACTTTGCCTTTCAAATAAATAAGTAAGTCTTTATTAAAAAAAATATACTGGGCCAGCACTGTGGTGTAGCAGGTAAAGCAGCCACCTGAGGTGCCAGCATCCAATATGGGTGCCAGTTCGAGTCCTGGCTGTTCCGCTTCGGATGCAGCTCTCTGCTATAGCCTGGGAAAGCAGTAGAAGATGGCCCAAGTCCTTGGGCCCCTGCACCCACGTGCATCTCCTTGCTCCTGGCTTCAGATTGGCATAGCTCTAGCTATTGCGGCCAACTGGGGTGTGAACCAGCAGATGGAAGACCTCTCTCTCCCTCTGCCTCTCCTTCTCTCTCTTTGTGTAACTCTTTCAAATAAATACATAAATCTAAAAAAATTAGTATTTTTTTAGTGAATGATCAGTTCACTAGATACACAGCAAACATTCAATAAAATACAATATCTATACTAATATTACATAGCAAACTGGGTTTAGTAATTTTTATATCTGTGAAAGTCTACAATAAACATTATGGTTAACAGTGACATGTTAGATTTCCTGGTGAAGTCATTGTGGATTCTACTTCCTGTTAGAGGATTAAATACAGATATGAGAACTCTAGAACTGCAGTCAGAGATGACTCCTTTTATTGACAGACAAGATTGTTGTATTAGTTTTCTAAGGCTGTACAAACCAGATGGCTTCAACAACAGAAATTTATTTTCTCATAATTCTACAGGCTACAAGTTTGAGATCAAAATGTACCTGGGTTAACACCCTGGGTTGGTTTGTTCAAGGGCTCTCCCTAGGCTGATTGTTGACTGTTTTCTCCTTGTGTCATTACATGGTCTTCCCACACTGTGTATCTGTGGCTTAATCTTCTCTTCTTAAGAAGATTCCAGGCGTACCGGATAACGGTTTGCCCTAGTGACCTCATTTTAACTTAATAATCTCTTAAAATATATTCTATGTCTTAGACTATATAAAATAAATTCCTCCAAATAAACTTGTTTCACATTCTGAATTACTTGGGGTTAGGCCTTCAATTTGTGGATTTTGGGGACACATAATTCAGCCTTTAGCATAATTATGCAAACACAAACCACTTGCAAATTATTATAACAGTTCTCCAATATTGCTAGTTCAAAGATTAACATACAAAAAGGAGAAGTAGTCTTACATATGTCATATCAATTACGAAGCATAAATGGAAAAAATCATAACAGCAACAAAAGTATAAAGAACAAATCCATGAACGTTATAAATGGTGTTTGGGAGCATTATGTGAGAAAGCCTATTTATGTTATTTATACTCTTACTTAATAACAAAGCGGCCTACATTACTGGGGACCACAATGGTTCTAGTAAAACACCACATTTTCCAAACTCCCTTGTATCTAAGAAGGGACATGAGCCACGAGCCTACATTCTGGTTAGTAACATATTGGGTAGGCCTTATGGGAAGGTTTCTTTAAAGGAATGACACTCAGACCAAGGTGCCTTCCCACCTTTCTGACTGAATGTACAGGAGACAGTTGGAATTCTTGGGAGTCATAATGGTTAATTACCAGAGTTTGAAGACAAATGCATGTTCAATGATTGTGGAGCAGAAAGCTGGATGAAACCTGGATTTATAAGGCAGTGGCACTGTCACATTCTCCTTGAAGTCCCTACCTCCAGACTTCATTATGTGACAGAGAAATAAGCTCTCTTATTTAAGCTGCTATTATTTTAGACTTTCTGTTCTATATAGTTCATCTGATCCCAACTAATGCAATTACTGGACATTAAAGAAGACTTGAACAAAAGGAAAGCTATAAAGGCCAGTGTTGTGGCCTAGTGGGTTAAGCTGCTGTCTATGATGCTGGCATACCATATGGGCACTGTTTAAGTCCTGGGTGCTCTACTTCCAATCTAGCTCCCTGTTAATATGTCTTAGAAAGCAGTGGAAGATGGCCTGAGTGCATGGGCCCTGCCATCTAAGTGAGAGACCTGGATGGAGTTCCAGGCTCCTGGGCTTGGCCTGACACAGCCCCAGCCATTGTGGCCATTTGGGGGAGTGAACCAGCAGATGGAAGATCTCTCTCTCTCTCTCTCTCTCTCTCTCTCTGTGTGTGTGCTTGTCACTCTTTCTCTGTAACTTTGCCTCTCAAATAAAGGAAAGGGAAAGTTATATAAGAATACGACCTTCTATGTAATTTTGTTGACAATATCAAAATGGGAATATACCATCTGAAATAGCTAGAATGATTATGAAGCTATAATAATACAGCATTAGTAAACATTGTTTTTGTACAGTCCAGGTATAAAACAATGGAAATCAGTAGAAGACATCTTTATTGGTGTGAGGGGAAAGGTAGATTTCTAAGACTACACTGGTATGCCGGCGCCAGGGCTCACTAGGCTAATCCTCCGCCTGTGGCGCTGGCACACCGGGTTCTAGTCCCGGTCGGGGCGCCAGATTCTGTCCCGGTTGCCCCTCTTCCAGGCCAGCTCTCTGCTGTGACCCGGGAGTGCAGTGGAGGATGGCCCAAGTGCTTGGGCCCTGCACCCCATGGGAGACCAGGAGAAGCACCTGGCTCCTACCATCGGATCAGCGCGGTGCGCCAGCTGCAGCGCACCGGCCGCAGCGGCCATTGGAGCGTGAACCAATGGCAAAGGAAGACCTTTCTCTCTGTCTCTCTCTCTCACTGTCCACTCTGCCTGTCAAAAGAAAAAAAAATTAAATAGAGGGGTGGGTGCTTGGAGCAAGTAGTTAAGACATCCTGCTTTGGAGCACCTGAATTTGAGTCCTGGATCCACTCTACATTCTAGCTTCCTGTTAATACACACACTCTGGGAGGCAACAGGTGATAGCTCAAGCTTTTTTTTTTTTTTTTTTTTTTTTTTTTTTTTTTTTGACAGGTAGAGTTAGACAGTGAGAGAGAGAGAGAGACAGAGAGAAAGGTCTTCCTTCTGTTGGTTCACCCCTCAAATGACTGCTACAGCTAGTGCACTGCATTGATCTGAAGCCAGGAGCCAGGTGCTTCTCCTGGTCTCCCATGTGGGTGCAGGGCCCAAGCAGGCCCCACTGCACTCCTGGGCCACAGCAGAGAGCTGGCCTGGAAGAGGAGCAACCGGGACAGAATCTGGCACCCCGACCGGGACTAGAACCTGGTGTGCCGGTGCCGCAGGTGAAGGATTAGCCAAGTGAGCCATGGCGCCAGCCAAACAGGTGATAGCTCAAGTATTTTTAAAAAAGATTTATTTATTTATTTGAAAGAGAGAGAGAGAGAGAGAAAATCTTCCATCCGCTGATTTACTCCCCAAATGGCTGCAATAGCAGGAGCTTGGCCGATTTGAAGCCAGGAGCCAGGAGCTTCTTCTGGGTCTCCTATGTGGGTGCAGGGGCCAAGCACTTGGGCCTTCCTTGGTTGCTTTCCCAATTGCACTAGCAGTGAGCTGGATCAGAAGTAGAGAAGTGTGGATTCAAATCTGTGCTCATATGGGATGCTGGCACTGCACACACTGGCTTTACCCACCAAGCCACAGCACTAGCCTTAGCTTAAGTATAAGAGTCCCTGTCACCCATGAAGGACAAAAAGATTGAGTTCCAGGCTCCTGGCTTTGGCCTGGCCCAGCCCTAGCTGTTAGAGACATTAGGAAAACGGACCTCTGTTTTGCTCTGCTTCAAATGATAAATACATTTTAAATGGAAAATTCCAGAAATAAGCAATTCACAAATTTTAATTCATGTGCCATTCTGAGTAGCATGATGAAATCTCTTGCTGTCATACTCTGCCCCACCTGGGACGTGAATTTTCCCTGTGTCCAGTGTATATACAATGTATACCTTACCAACTCATTAGTCACCTACTAACCTTCTTGATGATCAGATCAACCATTGTAATACTGCAGTACTTGTGTTCAAGAAATATTTATTGTACTTACTGGATCCAAAGTATAAAAGTAATGATGCTAGCATTTCAGATATGCCAAACAGAAGCATTAAATGCTACCTTTAAATGAAAAGGGGAAAGTTCTTGACTTAAGAAAAGAAAAAAATAGCATACGCTGAAGTTGCTAAGATCTATATTAGGAATGACTCTTCCACCCTTGAAATCGCAAAAGAGGAAAAATAAATTCCTGTTAGTGTTGCTGTAGTCCCTGAAATTGCAGAGATTATAGGAACTACAATGAAGGATCAGGGCTAAGATGAAAAGGCATTAAATTTATTGGTGGCAGACATGAAGAAAAAGTGAGTTCTGCCTGATGGCAACATGTTGTACCAGAGAACATAGGGTTTGGCCTTACCCAGGGTTTCAAGATCCATGGGGGCCTTAGAGCATATCCTCTGCAGACACAAGGGACTGCTGTACATAGAAACAACAGCATGGAGAGGACTGCACAGTTCTCAGAAGAGAAAATGTGAACGGCCAGTAAGCATATTAAAGAGAGCTGTTTTCACAGGTAAGGAGGATAATGTAAGTTAAGAATTCATTTTATACCTTCCAGATTTTCAAAAAATTAAGAAATCTGATGATATCAAATGTTAGGACAGATAGGGAGAATTAGGAATTTCCATACATTGCTGATGGACATGTAAATTATCAATTTTGCAGTATCCAGCAAAGTTGAAGGCATGCATTGTTTACACTTGACCTTAACCCAAAGGCCTAGAAGCGATTAAGACGTGCATTGTGTTCCTCTCACAAAGCAATTCTACTTCTAGAAATACATACTAAAGAAACTTTCATGCGTGTGTAAAAATAGATATGTACAGTAATGTTCCTATCAATATTGATGTAATGAAAAATGGGAACAAATTAAATATTCTTTTTTTTAACTTTTATTTAATGAATATAAATTTCCAAAGTACAGCTTATGGATTACAATGGCTTCCCCCCCCATAACTTCCCTCCCACCCGCAACCCTCCCTTTCCCTCTCCCTCCCCCCTTCCATTCACATCAAGATTCATTTTCAATTCTCTTTATTCACAGAAGATCAGTTTAGCATACATTAAGTGAAGATTTCAACAGTCTGCACCCACATAGAAGCACAAAGTGAAAAATACTGTTTGAGTACTAGTTATAGCATTAAATCACAATGTACAGCAGGTTAAGGACAGAGATCCTACATGAGGAGTTAAGTGCACAATGACTCCTGTTGTTGACTTAACAAATTGACACTCTTGTTTATGACATCAGTAATCACCCTAGGCTCTTGTCATGAGTTGCCAAGGCTATGGAAGCCTTTTGAGTTCACCAACTCTGATCATATTTAGACAAGGTCATAGTCAAAGTGGAAGTTCTCTCCTCCCTTCAGAGAAAGGTACCTCCTTCTTTGATGACCTGTTCTTTTCCTTGGGATCTCACTCGCGGAGATCTTTCATTTAGGTGTGTGGGTTTTTTTTTTTTTTTTTTTTTTTTTTTTGCCAGAGTGTTTTGGCTTTCCATGCCTGTAATACTCTCATGGGCTTTTCAGCCAGATCTGCATGCCTTAACAAAAGAATGCGTTTTAAAATTTCACATGATATAAAAGATTATTATGTGATGAAAATGAATATTACACTTATAAATATGGGCAAATCCGAAAATGTTGAACAACAACAACAGTAATTTATAGCTATCATATGAAGTAAAATATTACTTGAAATAAAATTTGAAAACTTAAAAGTAATCATACATTAAATCTATGTACACTTACTGTCATTTATTCCTGTTGCTCTAACACACCACCACAGACTGGATAATTTATATAAAGAACAGAAGTTTGTTCCTCACAGTTCTGGAGAATGGCCAGTCCAAGGTCAAGGTATTGACATATTCTCTCTGCTTCTAGGTTGGCAACTTTTTGCTGTCCTCATGTGATGGAAGGGTGCACGGGACAGTGTCTTCTGGGAACAAAATGGCCTACCTAACTCCCTTGAGTCCTTTTATGAAGGTCCTAACCTCACTTTTCAGTGCAGGGTCCCCATTCCTTACTCAGCTCCTAAAGGACCTATGTCTTACTACTAACACTTTGGGTCTTAGATCATAATTTTAGGGGAACACATGCACTCAAACCACAGGACTTATCTATGTGGTGATGGTGAAAGTATCTGCTTAGAAATGATAAACACACAACCCAGAATAGTGGTTACTCCGGAGGATGCTGGGGTTAGGCTTCCAATAAATTTGTCATGTTCTATTTCCTTAAAAAAATTGAAATAAGGGATGGCATCGTGGCGCAGTAGGTTAAGCTTCTGCTTGTGACACCAGAATCCCATATCAGAGTGCCAGTTTGAGTGCCAGCTGCTGGGAAAGCAGAAGATGGCCCAAGTTTCTAGGTTGCTGCCACTCACTTGGGGAACTGGATGGAGTCCTGGGATTCTGGCTTTGGACTGGCCCAGCCCTGGCTGCAGTGGCTATCTGGGGACTGAACCAGTAGACACAAGCTCTCTTTCTTTTTGTCTCTTTCTTTCTTTATATGAAATAAATCTTTTAAAAAACTGAAATAAATTAGCAAATTACTGAGATTTTATAGAAGAAAATTGTAAATTGTATATGAGAGTACTTTTTGTATATGTAAAATATTTGCAAATACATTATTAATTTTTGAAAGTTAAAAACCCATTTAAACTAGGATTTTAATATTAAATGTGAAAAATTTCTGCCTATCCTGCTCACAGGTGTTGATTTATAGAAATTGTTCCTGTGCTTGGAGAATAGGGTAGGCCAATAATTTGCAAGTATTCCCAAATTGATTTTAATAGTTTGACCTAGAGTTCTGGGCATATAGCCTAGATAGCAGAGAGAGGGAGGATGTGACATGGAAATTGAAACTTGGAGGTGACCAAATATGATATGACTCATGAATAAGTTCTTAGTATCTAAGGCACAGCAGAGGAACTCTAATTAATAATGCTATATTGTGTACTTGAAATTTGCTGAGAGGGTACTTCTTAAGTGTTCTCATCATACACATAAATGGTAGCTATATGAAATGATAGATGTGCTAATGACCTTGATGGTTATAATCATTTCACAATGTATACATACTCATAAAATTTTATTTATCAATTGCACTTCAATAAAACTTAAAGAAAGAAATAAGCTGAATTGGTCCAAAAAAAAAAAAAAGAAGAGGAAGAAAATCTAACTCAGTGAAAAAAGGACACTTGAGAATGACACAGTGACAAAGCTGCAGTTCTGGCATGTGATACAAAGTTCAGAAATAGCACAATTTCCTTTCAGTTACTACTCACATGCTAGGCAGAGCACTAGGTCAATTACATTTTAAATTTGTAAGTAATATTTTAATGTCCATCATGCAGATGAGAAATTGAGAACTCTCTGAGCCAGCATTCAGACATGGGTTGGTTGATTACAAAAGGATGCTCCTTCATTATTCCAAATGACCATGAGAGCATTGTGAATAAATAAGTATATTTGTATATATTTGTATTTCTAGATTGCCCAGTCCTGTCTCCTTGCAAGGGTGTCTGGGTTTCAAGTTATCTGAACTCATTCCATCGAAAAAAAAAAAAAATCCGAAACACAGTTTTAAAACACGTTGGATATGATTTCACTCCTCCATCTTTGAAATAGTTCTTTTGTACCGGAGAACTTCTCTTACTAAGCAAGTTGAATAACTTCAGTATTGGTTGGCTGGCTGTGTTACATTTTCCATTCAGCAATGGATAGGTACTTTGTTTCATTTGCTAGAACTCTCAAATTCTAAATTAAAGAAAAGGAAATAAGAAAGAAAAAAGGAAGGAAGGAAATAAATAAGGAAGAAAGAAAAAGAAAAAGTGAAAATTTCTCCCTTATTGTTCTTTGGCCTGCCCAAAATTGTAGCTAGCCATACACCCTTATTCAAAAAGGCTTTTTCAAAGAACTGTCCCGATTCTGTACCTCGTGACTCAATTTATCAAATATGGGGGTCAGAGGAGAAGCTGAGAAGAGAAGCAGATGTACCTAAAAGGGTATACACTGTATGAAGTAACCAGGACCACACCCATTTTGTCATTTAGCCATTCTACAAAAGTGTTTGTTTCATTTTACAAAAGTTAGATTGGAAAAGAAAAATCCATCAACAATCATATTTCCTTACTGCTAATCACTTAAAAAGTTCTGTTGACAATATATGGTTCTATTCTCAGAGGAATTCTCCTCTTCTCCAAGATTAATTTTCATTTTTCTTCAGATGTATTTTTTTGCATAAACCCAAGCAAAACAACATTCTAGATGCTCATGGAAAATTCTCTTTTTCCCTCTGCAAATATTATGCTGAAATCTGTCATTCACTCTATGTCCCAAATCAACAAATGGTAAATATTTCAATATAGTTGTCTGGTATGTTTTGGTATCTTCCTCTCTAAATTCTCTTTTAAAAAAATATGCCCTTCACTTAACTAAAGATATCTGCAAAGGAACTAAAAGCAGTCTGGAAAAATAAACTGAAAGTGTCTTTGTTCTCCTCTATTGTCTCATACAAGGACCTTTGTACTTACAATAATGCTGTGGAAAATGTCTTTGTGTTCTATCAATAATACATTGAGGTTCAGTTTATTTTATTTTATGTTGTTTTTACCTCTGCTTGGCAAACAAGACTCTCGCGACTTTCTCATTCTAATCAAACTGGAGAATGCTAATAAAACAAATCCAAACTAATAAAGCCCATTTCCTTCATATTAATCCTCTTAAAGTTATCAGGGACTCACATCCCTAGATAGTACAATCAGAAAAGTAGGAAGATAAAATATGGATAAAGACACGATTAACATACATGAGTATTAAGACAAAAGCATAATGATAAAGGCTGTACTGAACTTGATGATCATTTAAGACATGTTGGGTAGAGACTCCAGTCTATGGGAAATGTCCAATACTGTTGAACCCCTATAACCTCTGCATAGCATTATTTCACCATTGATAGAAAGAATATCTTACTTTTATTTTTACATTGATTGGCTTGTTTTGAAAAAGATTTCAGCCTGCAAACCACAAATTCGATAATTGTTTTCCTAAGAGCTTAGGAAGACTGAGCCACTCTAGAGACTCTTTGCTTTTCACAAAGAAGAATTTCCTCTAAAATCTAGTTTAGTTTAATTATAGCAGTCAGGGTGTGATTTCTGTTTATATCCCTCCGGTTGAATCTGCTCTGGCTGGGTTTGGGTCAGAGCTATTTCTAGGAAATGCCTGCTACTTTTTCTCAAACTGAAACCTCTTTGCGTTTTTCTTTTTCTGATTTGAAATCTTTGCTACTTCAATATGACAGGTGATCCATATGCACATCTGTAACAAGGCACGTGGGTACCATATCTGATACAGTTAGTTCTAAAGGAGGTGGTGAATATTCTCAGTGAATTATGAAAAACACTATATTAGTTAAGACTCTTAAAGTAACATCAGACAAGCTTGGTTTAAGCAAAACCAAACAACCAAACACATGAAAAGAAAGAAAGAAAGAAAAAGAACACACAATAAGGATACAGAGATGGCTCCTGGATTCCTGAGTAAGAAATCCGCTAAGCCTCAGAAAGCGCTATACTCAGGAAGCTTAAGACACTACTTTGGAGCAACCTGTGGGGAGAAAAAGCTTCTGCTCAAATGTTTCTTCCTGATTTTCCTGATTCTTTAAGGCAGTAATCAGTTCTTAGGCTTGTGCATGGGCTGACCCACATTGACCCTCCACTGAAAGCAGGGAGTGTATCACTGGCTTTGGTCTGTATGGAAGAAGCATTGAAGGGGTGACATTTTCCTTTTGCCCCTCTATTGCATGGGCTCCAAAAAGTTGCTCTTTCATGTTGTAGGATGGTCATGAAGAAAAGAAATGGGCCTGGTGAGGTATCCTACAATTTACTAAAATGCAAGGACTTTTAATGTTCACAGGTACATGGGCACACACACACATAGACACACACACACATTGCCTTCCCAAGCTTGTAGCATTTTGTAAGGTTTTGTAGATACCAATTTATTTTTTGTGCTTATTAGTCTGATACCTGTCTTCCCTCGAGACTGTATGTTCCTTAAAGAAAGGGACTTGGCACATTCTGCTTAGTGAGAAATGAAACCAAGAGCCTAGTGCAGCACCTGGCAACAAAGTGTGGAAGAGAACCTGGACTGGAGGCTGACTACAAGGTTTGAATCTCAACCTTGCCATCTGCTCATCTGTGGGAGCTCAGGTAAACTGCGTAACCTAGGTCTCACTTTCTTTCTCATTGATAAAACAGAGATACTATCTATGTTATTAAAGATTTTATCAGAATTAAAATGATTTACATATAAAGCACTAGAAACAGTGCTAGCCATGGTGTTATTATATAAGTGTTTGTCAAATAAATAACAGGCCTTCAGATATTTGTTAAAATAATGTTTAATAAGTTTCACAAAGAAAGAAATGAGAGAGGCATTCATCATTTTATAAAGACATGAAGCTTGCTTCATGTCCTATATTTTGTCCCTAAATGTCCATCAGTATGTTTATCTGAAATTTAAGATTACTGAACATTTTATTCCAGTATAGTCTTCACTTATACCATAAATGTTACCTCTATGTCACTAGTTTAAAAAATGAGAATTTTAAAATGGTTTGCATTTTCCAACACATGGATCATTTATTTTATGATTTCAAGATTTTTATGTGTAGGATGCTTGTGATTTTTTCCTATTATAATGATTCTGTGATTAGCATCAATACAAGAGAAAAAAAGAGGTTTTCACTGAAAATACTATGAAATAAGAAGAGAAAAAAGAAATACCCTGCAGAAGAGAAATTTCAGTCTTGATATCCATCAAGAAGCCCAAGGAATATTTATTTCTGGTTTCCGATGTGCCTATAAAATTTCAGTGAATTCACATTTAATTGTTTAACCTTCATATTTTTTCAAAGTATTCAGCAATGCTGAAAATAAGTTCCCAGTGCTAGAATCACTATGTCTGCTCAAGAAATGCATGCTGCATGACTGACCCCTATTTGCTTTAGAGTTTTAGAGTTGAATCCATAAAACAAGCTCCAGAAACAGAGGGCAATTGGAAGGTCATGATGTCGGAGCAATGCTGAAAGATACTGAAAGAATAAAAGGCAAAACGCATGAGTGAGAAATTTTATTTTTCAACAAATGCTTAATAATCAGGAGATCTGAGCAGTTAGTTTAACAACTACTGAAAAATTAATCCTCACTTTCTTGCAAGGTCAAGAATTTTAGAAGTGAAAGCTATGTATTCTTAACTTACTTTGTCAGAAGTGAAATTCAGAGGTGCAGAGTTTCAATAATTTTCCCCAGGGTTCATTTGGAATAAAATCCAAACGTTTTGCTCAGGTTGACCATCCTACCTGCCCTGGCCCCTCCAATTCCCCTGCCAGCAGCCCATATTGCTCTCTCCCCATGAATGACTCTGTTCCAGGCACACTGGCCTCCAGCAAAGCAAACCAGAAGCCTCAGGTGGGCCCTTCCTGAGTCAGGAGGCACACTGAAACGCCCGTGCGCATACTCAGCCAAATATCAGTCCTTCACCCTCTCCCCTTCCTTGCTCTTGCTTCCCGCTCAGAATTGGAATCACCAAGGGGACAAATGAATGGGTCCCCACTAACTCAGAGTCTTCTATCAACCTCTGCACCCACATACTTTGCCTGTTTGCCTGTTACACAGTTAAATCTATTTCATTCTTACCTAAAGCTACCTTTTCACTAGTACTCTAGCTTCCACCCCTTCTCACCCACTTAAAGGCATTGCTCCATCAATGTTGCCTTCTTTCTTCTATGTCACCAATTTTCACTTTCTACTGGATCAGTCTCATCCCCAGATAAACACTTGCTATGTAATTCTTTATCTCACCTATCTTTCTCTTGACCACACTTACTACCCTGCTGACTACTGCCCTTTATCTTTGCTCTCCAGACAGCAACTCTTTTAGAGTTGCTATAACGCTCTTTTGGATTCCACTCTTCTTACTCTCTCTCTCTCTCTCTTTTTTTTGACAAGCAGAGTGGACAGTAAGAGAGAGAGACAGACAGAAAGGTCTTCCTTTGCCGTTGGTTCACCCTCCAATGGCCGCTGTGGCCGGCACGCCGCGCTGATCCAATGGCAGGAGCCAGGTACTTATCCTTGTCTCCCATGGGGTGCAGGGCCCAACCACTTGGACCATCCTCCACTGCACTCCCGGGCCACAGCAGAGAGCTGGTCTGGAAGAGGGGCAACCGGGACAGAATCCGGCGCCCCGACCGGGACTAGAACCCGGTGTGCTGGCGCCACAAGGCAGAGGATTAGCCTAGTGAGCCACGGCGCCGGCCCTTACTCTCTTTTAAACTAACTTCAGTTTAAACTTTTAAAAACTTACCCAGCTTCCTGTCTGCTACCACATCAAAATTGCTCAAAGATACACTACTAAGTCATATGGCCATTCAGTAGTGTTCATGTTACTGAATCCATCAGCAGTTTTTGATATATTTGGTCATTGACTCTGCCTTGCTACACTTCTCAATTTGGCCTCTGGAACATGATCCTTTATTTTTCTTTCACTCTCCTGGTTTCTTTTTCTTAGATGCTTTTAGTTTTCCTCTCTTTCTCCACAATCTCTTAATGCTAGAATGTCCCAAGCTTAGCTCATGGCTCTTTCATTTCCATGTCATCCACCTCCTATTATATGAAGTACCAGACACTTCTTCTGAACTTTGGACTTTTGCATCCAGTAGCCTATTTCCATTTCCATTTGGATGTCTAATAACATCTCAGCATCAACATAACCAAAACTGAACTCCGAGTCCAACCCTTCCCTCTATCACCAGAGCTGTTCTACCTTCAGATCTCTCAATTCACCTTAATACTATTGTATCTGCTAGCCCGTCATCACTAATTTCTTTCTTGTGCACCCAATATCCTACTCAATAGGAAATCCTGCTGGCTTAACCTGAAAAATACACACAGAATTGGACTGTGTCCCATCACCTTTGCCACCTCTCTAGTAGCAGTCCATCATGTCTTATCTGAATTCTCGCAGAAGCCTTCTTTTTTGAAATTTTTACTTAAAAATTTTAAACTTAAATTTATTTTTGAGATATTATATTTTTAATTTACATTATAGTCAAAGGTCTAATGACTCTGCTAAATAAAGGGTTCAACAAATAAAAATAAAAAGACCATAGTCCAGCAGGAAAATAGTCTTGCAGAAGTCTTCTGTTCTTCCTGCTTGGCCCTTAGAGTGCCCTTTCAATACAACAGGTAGAGTGATTCTTTAGGAATGTTGGTCAGGTCATGCCACCCCAAGGTTCAAAATCTGCTCCACATTTCACTCTAGGTAACACTCAGTTTTTACTGTGGCTACCAGCCCTATATAATCTGAACCCCTCATTAATTTTCTGGGACTTTTCCCCCTGTTCACTCTTCTCCAGCCACACTGATTTTCTTACCATTCCTGAGACATACTATGCCTACTCCTGCCAGATGGCTTTTTGCATGGGCTTTTCTTCATCTGTTTCTCAATTCTCCTAGGAGACTGTTCAGCTACCTTCCCTCCATTTGTTCACAACTTCTCAATGGGGTCTACCTTCACCACCCTACTTACCATTGGAATATGCCCCTGGCCCTTCTAACATGTCTGGTCCCTGGCTCTCTCAACCTCTCCAACCCCCAGATGTACTATTTGTGTGTTATAGCAGTTATCAGTCTCAATCATGACTTATAACTTACTTGTTATACTCATTGCTTATCATCCCACTCTACCTGTAGAATGTAGAATTGGTTGTGAAGCAGAGATTTCTGTTCATTCACTATTGAATTCTATCACCTAAAACAGGGCCCAGCACATAATAAGACTCAGTAAGTATTTGCAGAATGGACCCGTGAATGAATGGATGCTCACTCCTTTTTAGAACCTTTCAACTAAGTGCCTTTTATCTGGAATATTCTTTGCTTACCAACACATGATGGTTCCTTCTGTTCATTCAGAGCTCAACGACTTCAATCGTTCTTTCCTAACAATACAACATGAAACAGCCAACCAGTTACCCACCATCATTTGCCCTGTTTCCATAGTTCTCATCACCATCTAATATTTTCTTGTCTACTTATTTTTTATATATTCCCCAGCCTTACTCATTCATATTCAGCTCTGAATTCCTAGGTTCTAGAACATTCCTTGGCATATATCAGGCCCACATTTACTTCAAGAAGAAATAGAACAGAGCTAGTGTATTATCTGGAAGGTATTACACAATTTATGTATTAATATCAGCATCTAATGCAGGATCCTTTCCCATTATAGATCAAAGACCCCTCAGAGGTGTTCTGTCAATTTAGAAACCAGAAGAAATCTAAACAAGAGAATAAAATACACTATTATTATTTTCAGTAGACTGAAACCATCATGATTTATTTAACTTAGTCATGATCTAGCTTTTAGACAAGTGGCTCAAATCAATGTAGGGTTGCAAATCTTAAACTGTGTTACTCTTTCATTTAAAAGGGTGTCTATTTCACTGACAAATCTTTCCCTTGCTTGATGTTTCTATTACTGTTTATAAATGTACTTTTCTATGTTTCATTTTAACTGAACAAACATCTTCAAGATCTTAATCTATTGTATTCAATCCATGTTTCCTAGACACTAAAAGAAATCTTTTTTTTTTTTTTTAAGTATTCTATTGTGGCGGGCACTGTGGTTAATGCACTGGCCTGAAGTGCCAGCATCCCATATGGGCACTGGTTCTAGTCCTGGCTGCTCCTCTTCCAATCCAGCTCTCTGTTGTGGGATAGCAACTCCTTGGGTCCCTGCACCCATGTGGGAGACTCGGAGGAGGCTCCTGGCTCCTGGCTCTGGATTGGTGCAGCTCCAGCTGTTGCGGCCATCTGGGGAGTGAACCAGCGGATGGAAGACCTCTCTCTCTGTCTCTACCTATCTCTGCAACTCTCTTTCAAATAAATAAAATAAATCTTAAAAAAAGTATTTTATTTATGTGAAAGGAAGAGAGAGAGAGAGAGAGAGGTCTTCCAAACACTAATTCACTTCCCAATGGCTGCAGTGGTTGGGGCTGGACCAGGTTGAAGCCAGGAGCCAGAAGCTTCTTCTGGGCCTCCCACGTGGGTGTAGGGACAAGCACTTGGGACATCCCTTGCTGCTTTCCCAGGTGTATCAGCAGGGAGCTGGATTGAAGTGCAGCAGCTGGGACTTGAACCAGCATCGATATGCGATGCCAGCATTGCAGGAGGTGACTTAGTGTGATACACAACACTGGCCCCAGGAGTATCCTTTTTTTAATGAGAGCATTAAAGTCACAAAGGAATTCCATGCTTGCCTACACTTTTCATGGAGCTGTGTTTTAAGAACAAATGTTCATATCAGAACTGTGCATGTCAAATGATGAATACAGGAAGTTTGATAGGTATCAATAAACGTCCAAGGGTTATGAACTCAAAGAGGGCTCATATCAACAGATTGAGATATTAAAAAAGGACATATTGGAGCCAGCACTGTTGCATAGTAGGCTAAGCCTCTGCCTGTGGCACCAGCATCCCATATGGGCATAGGTTCATGTCCCAATTGCTCCTCTTCTGACCCAGCTCTCTGCTATGGCCTGGGAAAGCAGTAGAAGCTGGTCCAAGTGCTTGGGCCCCTGTACCCACAAGGGAGACCTAGAAGAAGCTCCTGGCTCCTTGCTTTGGATCGGCTCAGTTCCAGCCATCGTGGCCATTTGGAGAGTGAACCAGATGTTGGAAGACCTTTCTGTCACTCCCTCTCTCTGTCTGTAACTCTACCTTTCAAATAAATAAATAAATAAATAAAATGTTTTTAAAAAGCAGGACATATTTTCAATTTGCTAGAAATGCACTCTCATGTTATAGGTGTGGATCTCACCATTTCCTAGTGCCCCCTAAGTACAAAACAAAGTTATGAGCTTCTTGGACTGCTGCAAATGTGATCTGCCCATGGAGTAGTCTGGGAGACCTGGCATAGTCTCATAGCTTTCTGCTGAGTCATCTAAAGGCAACATCAGGATGCTACTGCTGATACAAACCTCCAATCTTTCCTTCTAGGATAGAAGGATAATTAATGGAGCAGAAGACAAAGGTGATTGCCTATGCGGCCCCTAGTGACTTAACCTCCTCATAACCCTCTACCATGTTTCCCACTCTGTTCCATTTTCTCTTCATAGGGTTGTCCCAGGTCTGGCACTCTCATTTCGGACAACCCCAAGCTTTGTCTCCCCTTCACCTATATGACCCGCCTCTATTTTTTTCTATGAGTTTAGCAAGCAAAGCAGTGTACATACAGATACGATTGAAGGTCTTCCCTGGAAGCAAATTTTATTTGTTAGAATGCATACTAAATTAGATATCTGGAGCAGTGGGTAGGAGATTTTGGCAATGCTTCTCAGCAGATGAAGAGAGAAAAGAAGGAGAATCCTTACCAGATAAGTAGAAGGCTGGGTTGAGGAAGATTAGAGTGGGAGACAGCTCCTTTAGGCACAATGGGAGAAAAGAGGAGCACTGGTCAGGAAGTGGGATTCAGGTCAAACTGCTTTAAGACACTAGAAGGGGAGAGGTGGACACTATGTGAGCAGTTTAGTTTTAGAGAAGTTTATGTATATTTTAATAAAAGCCATTTAAACAAGTCCATCATGTATTCCATAATAAAAAGCACTTGGGAAAACCAGAGCTTGCCCCTGTGGTGACTGCCCCTCATTACTGCTTATTACACCAGAAATCACTGGAGTGGGACACTCCAGCACATTCAGGGAAATGATTTTAGCATGTGTGGCAGATAGTCATGGTTTGTCAACCCAGCATTCTGTCCCTCTTCATTTGATAACAGACCCACACTTCACAGTTAGGCAATCACCATTCCTCTGTTGTCAGTCCAAGGAGACTTTACCTCCTTCAGTGAAGTGACATACGATCATGCCTGCCTTGAGTACCATAACCCTCACAGGGAAGACTACAGGGATGGTCCCATGTTTTGGTCCTGGGGGTTTTGTCAGGGCCAGGAGAAAAGAGAATCTCTCTTTTCCACTAGAAATAATGCTGGAAGCTGGGAGCCTATGATCACTGTGGAGGGAGCACAGAGAGATTACTTGCCTAGACAGAAGCCAACAGAGAGATGGGGAGAAGAGGAAAGAGAGAGAGAGAGAGGAGAGGGGATAGAGGAATAGGGAGATCTCAAGAAATTGTTTTCACACCTGAACCCGGTTTTCTCTTTGAGCTTTTATATCAAGTGAATCAATGAACCCCCTATTGCTTAAGATAGTTTGAGTTGGGTTTCTGTCATTTGCAGTGAGAATGATCTGATAAATACTCAATATTAGCTAACACACAGTGCTTACCATGTCTGAGCCACACTAAGTCTTTACATACTAACTCATATATTCCTCTAAGCATACGATGAGCTGATGCAATCATATCTTCATTTTATACATGGGGAAACTATATGATCCCAAGTTGATGGCAGATTCAGAATTCAACTCAAGCAGTCTACTTCTAGAATTGATGCCCCTCTTATGACATCTCACTAGTCTCAATGTAAAAAGAAAACTTTCTTGTTTTTGGAGTGATTGGTTTGGGTCCAGCTGACCAAGGGCTGGAGGATTTCTCCAGGCTCTTGTTTGAAGGAATGTAATTATCTGCAGAGCAAGGCCTACCTTTCATTCTTTGAGCCGTAGTGGTAAGCACGTGTTTGGTTCATGACTATACAGTCAAGATGGACGCTAAACTGAAATAGAAGGTAGGATTCTTTGAAAAGAGAACTGTGCTTGCCTATAAGATAGAAAATAAAGCTCTAGAGCAGAAAACCTAGATAACAGTGAGAAAACACTCTTGCGCACATCAGCAGTCTTGTCAAGGGTTTGACCACAGATAGAAGTGCACATAGATCTGCAGAATGGATCACAATTCACTTATAAAAACTCAATTTTTTTCTGTCTCTCTCATAATTGCTAAGGCTGCTGCTTAAGCCATAAAGGAAACTATTTTTCTGAAATCTCTCTTGAGGTCCTACACAGGTTGCAACTATGCCTTCTGTGTGCCTGGGAAGTTCTATCCACTGACTGCCTCTGCCCCATGGAGACTGAGCAGTTCTCTTCTCCTCTGCTGTCTGTTCTCCACTCCCCCTCCCCATCTTCTTTCAAATGTCCGTTCTGATCAGATGGACAAGTCAGGCTTTGCCCAATTAGTCCACTTTAAGTAGCTTACCCTGTACTTTATTAAAAGCAAAATCCACATTGGGTTGACAAGATTAGAGGAAAATATAAAAATAAATTACTGTATTAAAATTAATTAAATGAAAAGCTGTATCTAATGCCAGGAAATGATGGACTTCACGGGAGCAGTGAAGCCCTTAGTTCAACAAATGATTTTTAAAAAGCCTAAAAAACTCCCAACTCAGGGCTGAATTAAATAGTCTACACTGAATGCAAAAGCAAAAAGATGTTAATTTTGGCTTTTTACACAAAATGAATAAAAAGTTCATTCTGCTCTTTGCTCTACAGGAACATTCTTTTGATTGCAACACCATTTCTCAGGCTGGTTGTTATAAATAACACTACGTCACACTTAGAGAATAACTTTGGTCCAAAGATCTCTATGAATTTTGAAAACATGCAATGGTTGAACTGATAACTATCTTGAGGAACAAATAAAGAGTTGCAAGTTTATTTATTAATTTATCTCAGGCACAGCGATGGAGAATGCAGGGAAACAGAGCAGCTGGTACACAAGTAGCACCCATATGGGATGCCAGTGTTGCAGGAAGTGGTTTTTACCCCCTAGGCCACTACACTGGCCCCAACACCAGTTATTTATTTATTGACAGGCAGAGTGGATAGTGAGAGAGAGACAGAGAGAGACAGAGAGAAAGGTCTTCCTTTGCTGTTGGTTCACCCTTCAATGGCCACCACGGCTGGCACGCTGCCACCAGCGCACCACGCTGATCCGAAGGGAGGAGCCAGGTGCTTCTCCTGGTCTCCCATGGGGTGCAGGGCCCAAGCACTTGGGCCATCCTCCACTGCACTCCCTGGCCACAGCAGAGAGCTGGCCTGGAAGAGGGGCAACCGGGACAGAATCCGGCGCCCCGACTGGGACTAGAACCCGGTGTCCCGGCGCCGCAGGCGGAGGATTAGCCTAGTGAGCCGTGGCGCCGGCCCCAACATCAGTTATTTTTAAAGGTTATTACTTGACAATTTCAAATCTTCTTTCATTCATTAACGATGGAAGGAACTGAGAGTGGATGTTCAGGCTAGCAGGTAAGATGCTTGCATCTCATATAAGAATACTTGGCGGGAGGCCGCTGTGGCGCAGTAGGCTAAGCCACTGCCTGCTGTACCAGCATCTCATATGGGTGCTGGTTTGAGTTCCAGCTGCTCCTCTTCCAATCCAGCTCTCTGCTATGGTGTGGGAAAGCAGTAGAAGATGGCCCATGTGCTTGGGCCCCTGCACCCACATGGGAGACCCAGAGGAAGCTCCTGGCTCTTGGCTTCAGATTGGCTCAGCTCCCACCATTGTAGCCATTTGAGGGGTGAACCAGCAGCTGGAAGACCTCTCCCTCACTCACTTTCTCTCTAACTCTCTGCCTCTGCCTCTCTGTAACTCTGTCTTTCAAATAAATACATAAATCATTAAAAAACAAAAAAAGAATACTTCAGCTCAATTCTCGGTTTCACTTCTGATTCCAGCTTCCTGTTAATGTAGACCCTGGGAGACACTTGTGGTGGCTCACGTGATTGAGTTACTGCCAGACATACTGGAGACCTGAATTGAGTTCCCAGCTCTTGGCTTTAGCCTGCCTAGTTCCAGTCATTGTGGGCATTTCAGAAGTGAACCAGACTATGGGAGTTCTGTCTCTCTCTGTCTTTGTCTTTCTGCTTCTCAAATGAAACTAAACAAAACAAAAACGATGGAAGGAATTGGAGTAGGATTTTAATGGGTATAGAGTAAGTTGGGGAAAATAATGAAATATAATGAAAATAGCTAGATACTCTTATTCTTCATTTGAATTTTAGATTTCCGATACTATATTCTCTTTTAAAATCAAAATATAGGTAATCATTTTTCTTCTGTGTATGTACAAGTGTACTTCAGATCATTCGTGGAAAATGGAATCAGAAAATGTTTATTTTGGTTCAAAAAGATTTTGAAATCCATGCATATAAGGGTCTTGTAGCTTATGAAAACGCTTATTATGAAAAAATTGCACAGATTTCAGTTTTCTTGCACCAAAATAAATTTATCTTTAATTCAATTTTTTGTTAATTTTTAAAATGATTTATTTATTGGTTTGAAAAGCAGAGTTACAGAGGGGCCGAGGCAGATAGAGAGGTCTTCCATCTGCTAGTTCACTTCAAATGGATGCAATGGCCAGAGCTGGGCCAATCCAAAGCCAGGAGCCTGGAGCTTCTTCCGGGTCTCACTTGCAGGTGCAAGGATGTGGACCATCCTTCACTGCTTTCCCAGGCCATCAACAGAGAGCTGTATCAGAAGTGGAGCAGGGGCTGGCCTTGTGGCGTAGCAGGTAAAGCCGCTGCCTGCAGTGCCGGCATCTCATATGGGCGCCGGTTCAAGTCCCAGTTGCTTTACTTCTTATCCAGCTCTCTGCTGTAGCCTGGGAAAGCAGTGGAAGATGGCCCAAGTCCTTGGGCCCTTGCACCCATGTGGCAGCCCCGGAGGAAGCTCCTGGCTCCTGGCTTCGGATTGGCACAGCTCTGGCCGTTGTGGCCATCTGGGGAGTAAACCAGCAGATGGAAGATCTCTCTCTCTCTCTCTCTCTCTCTCTCTCTCTCTCTCTCTCTCTACCTCTCTACCTCTCTCTGTAACTCTTTCAAATAACTAAAAAAAAAAATTACAAAAGATCAGTTGGGCATGTACTGTGGTTTTTGTTTCATTCTCTGCGTGGAATACACTCCCTACATTTTGCAGATCAACTCTGGATCCATGAAGATAACAATACAAAGGTATTATTCATATCCCCAATTCCCAAGGAGAAGATTTATATAAAACATGTTAGACAAACTTTAAATAATAATTGCTACTATCCCTACATTCAATAAGATTTTAATACTGCCAGATATTCTACCAGGCTCTCTCTCCATATGTTATCTCTTCTAATCTTTACAACAATTCTGCAAGACAGGTAAACATTATACATTTTACAGATGACACTTTGAGATAGTAAATAATTTTCCCAAGATCACACATGAAAGGAATAAAGTTAAACCACCAGAAAATATTCATATGTGTGTTTTATACATCTCTTCTCTTGAATGATATAAAGAAACAGTTACAATTTATTTAATGCTTATTACAAACCAGACACATATGGATTTTACACATATTATCTAATTCAATCATTCTACTATGAAATGGGTGCTACTATAATTCTCCTTTATAGAGATTAGAAATTAAGGTCAAAGGAAGGCAGGTATAACTGAAGCACCATTACAAAATAAGTCGTTGGGCCAACTCTGTGTACATCTGGGGTGTGGACATCCATGCACTTAACTGCTATTCTGGCTGCTCCAGAGATATGTTGTGAGTTTCTGTTCCTAAAAAAGTCCCACGAGAAATACTGAACGTAGCCAGGGTTTAAAGTACAGAGAATATAAAAGGATGCTTACCTAAAGCATCAGAATTATATCACCAAGATGAACTAAGAAACTCCAGTCCATCTTTTAACAGCTTCATTGAAGCTTTTCCTAGTCTTTTAATGTGTTTGTGTCATTTTTTGCTTGTTCACTTCTGCCTACTATATTTTCCCTTTTTTAAAAACAAAACAAAAACAAAAACAAACAAACAAAACTTTCTTAATGAATTTCAAATAAGAAATCCCACAACCAGCTGGCCACAGCTGCTCTGTACCACATGGCTGCAGCCACTGGGAGACAGTAGGTGTCCCTGTCCTTGTCGATGTCTTCCTTCAACTGGAAGGGACTGTCACAGTGACAGGGTGTGTCCATCTTGCAATGAAGATGTCGGAAACATTCCCTGAGAATACAACAAAGGTCTAGAAGAAGGCCTTCTTGGGGAGAGAATTGGAAGAGAACGTCACAGTTTTACAAAAAGCCCCCAAAGTAGACCCCCGTAAAAGTGAATAATGAGCTGCATAGACTCGTTCCTTCATGCTGAGCTCAACACACATCTTTAAACATAAGATTGTTGAGGAAGCAGCTACCCGGAAACCCTTTCATCTTAATTAAAGTTATGTGGGCTACGAAATACTTTTCCTTTATATTAAGCTCTTATTCCTGTGGAGAAATTTCTATTTGTTTTTATCTAATTTGAGCTTCAAGGTTAATCTCGGTTTAAGACTTTCACTCACTGGGAGAGATGGTCCATCCGGTTCGCCCCTGATCCCATGTATATGCATGCATCCACCAGGACCCTGCTGAGCCGCAAAGCCTCTTGCTGGCTGTGCATTCTTTACACTGTTCCCTTCCACAGAAAGAATGGGCTGTGTGTCTGGGAAGGATATATGGAATGGGGAGGATTTTGAAAAAGGTCACAAAGCTTTCTATTTTAGGGAACCACATGCCGCAATCCTTAAATGTGGAGTTTCTGATAAAACTTGCTCTGTGATATAGAGCCTGAGATTTGCACTGTGAGGAAAACGAGAAGAAGAGAGAGACATTGGAGACAAAGAACAGGGACACATTTCATCCCAGAAAGGAGTTTTCATAGACTTTGAAACAACTGATAAATGGATTGTTTAGCAGGCAGTGCTCCCTAATTTTCTTTAATAAACATACGTTTGAATTGAACTGATGTTGGAAGTGGCTTGTGCTTTTGATCTCAAAGAAAAAGTGAGAGATCATAAATAAGTTGCAGAAGATCTAATTTAGGATCTATTTAGAATTTCTTAGACTCTTTTTGAGCGTCTGCCTTCCCTATAAAATGGTAAGATATCTTAAACGACAATATGTCATCAGTGCTTAAAGAATAACACATACTAAAAGTTGATGAAATAAATAAAGGTGGGTTTTGATGTATCTGGTATGTGTGCAGCAACACCGTGAGACTATGCACATGGAAGATGTCATTACCTATCATGGCAGCCTGTAGCTGAATGTAGCTCAAAAAACACAATGACTTTTAGTTACCAGAACCAAGCAATTAATAGTATTATTAGAGATGAAATCTATTTCTAACTTTGGGCCCAATTTTATTTTTCTAAGCTGTTGTAAAAATATTTTGTTCACTTTCTTACTGATGTTGATCTCATTCTCTTTCCTTTCTCCCAATTTTATACAAAGCCTTCACCAGCTGGCTTAGAATCCCATTTGTAATTCTTTATCCTCTCTCTAGTAGTATATGTGATATAAATCCATGAAACTTCTGGTAGAAGAGAACAGAATACCATCATGAGTTAGAATGACACTGAAAGAGTTTCTGAGGTTAGTACATGAAGCTATACCTCTAGCATATCAGTTTCTAACTAAAAGAACTAGGATTTCTGCATACACTATGATGCACTTTGAGTAAGGAAACCTGGGTTCATGTTCTGGATGAGATGGCACTTGTGTGACCTTGGGCAAATTATCTCACAAATGGGACCTTGGTTTTTTCCCATTTATGAGGGGAATGGCTATATGCTTACCAAGGTTTCTTCTTGGGCCCTTTCTGGATCTGCCTGTTCCATCCCCAAAATGACAGTGTGGAAAAGTCTCATGTTCTCCATCATATAAATAAGAATAACAATATTCATTCATTCACCAAAAGTCATAGGCGTTAAAGAGAAAAGGGGGAACTCAGAGAAGGGAGAAGATACAAGAAGTTAGCCCTTCCAGCACATTTCTGAAACAAGGAAATTAGGCCCTTTTGTAATGAGGAACCAACATCTCTTCTCTGACAACATAATCTGAAACAGAATCTAGATAATTCTAAAAGAGATTTGATAGATTTCAGAGAATTTTGACTCATGGCTCACCTTGTTGAAGGTTAAGCTACAGATAATGACTTTTTTTTTTTTTTTTAGCTCTTTTGCAGAGAGAGACGAGACGAGAAGAGGAGATCCCCCATTTAGTAATTCATGCCCTAAACACCCACAGTAGACAGGGATAAGTAGGGCAGGCTGAAGTTGGGAGCCAGCAATTCAACCTGCTTTTCCTGTGTGGACAGCAGGGACTCAATTGCTTGAGTCATTACCTACTACCTCCAGAGTGCTCATGGGAGGAACCTGGAGTCAGGAGTGGAGCCAAGACTCAAACCTAGGCATTCTGATGTATGATGCAGGTATCCCAAGAGGCATATGTGTTAACTGCAAGGTCAAATGACTGCCTCTCCCCCACTTTAAAACCACCCCCTATTTTTCATTCAATATGCATTGGGATCTTTCTAAATCAATACATGGGAAGTTTCTTATTTTACTTTTCAATTTAAACATTTAAACATTTTTAAATTTAACTGTCTTCCTGGTAGTCACTTGGCTTACCACTAATTTTTTGTTATTACAAACAATGCTGTAATGAAAATTCTTATTCATGTATCATTTTTCATGTGTGTAACTATCTGTAGAAGAAATTCTAAAAAAGAAAGTTACTGGATTGAGGGATACATGCATTTAAAATTTTGATAAATATTGCCAAATTGCTTCCAAAGGGGTTATATGAACAGACAATCTCACCAGCAGTATGTGAGCTTGCCTATCTCTCCTGGCTTTCCATGTACATATACAAAAATACAACAAATTTTCACAGACTTAATACATCATCTAATAAGTGCCCAAATTAAGAAACAGAATATTATTATGATCCCAGAAGCTCTCCTTCCAGCTCCAGCCATTATTCCTCACACCAAGGCAAGAGTTTCTATTCTGACTCTTAACAGTATAGATAGATTTTTATGACAGCTGGTAAATTTTGGAATATATTCAAGGTGGTGTGCCCTCAAAAAACTCATTGCTTTGCTCGGCATATTAATGATCTTGGTTCTACGTACAAAAATTCAACATGGACACCTTCCTACCCATCACTTGCGTTTTTGCCAAACAGCTTCAGTAAGCAACTTCCACTTTCTTCACAAGGACATTTGTGATGATGTCCTACACTGCTCATTTTATTTGAATCAGTCTATTGTGGCTAATCATTTTTGTCTTATTCAAATTGGAAAATTGAGATAATACAAAATAGTTTTTCCCCAAGTTTGCCGAAATATTTGAGATGATTTCTAATTCAAGCTGTAGAACTACAGAGTAAATGGAATTCATTCTATCAGGAATACCACAGGGAAATACAAAGAAATAAATGGTCAACCGTACTCCAGAGTACCTTAAACAGAAGCAGAACAAAAGCCATTGCTTGTCAGGGAGATAGGTACATATGCAATAAGGTGTTGTGGGTCAAGAAAATAAACGGGATTTGAGTAACCTAAGTCAAAAGTCAGAGGGAACACGCTCTAGACTGCAGGTGCTGAACTGGGATCAGGAAGCCTTCCACATAGGGAACTCTATTCAGTATCTTCCAGAGTGACTAGCAACAGGCATGTCCTTAAGGATACTCAGCCATTCGCCACAGTAAAGGAGGCAACCCCGGGGGTAATAAAGAAGATGCTGCTCTCTACAGCTTCCTTTCTGTAATTCTTACTGTGACTATTGTGTTGCCTTGGCTCCATGCCTGCAGGCTTCAGTGACTTTCCTATGAACACCCTTTTCTGCTCTTTGAATCCTTATTTTCTTGATATTTCCAGTTCTCCCTTTATTCTTTTTTCTATTGAGCTAACCTATCACAGCCAAGAGTAAATTGAATTGATGATGTGAAACCTCAAAAAGAAAGTACAAGAATTTCACAGATAAACTTGAGAAAAATGAGAGTCTGCCTATCTGACTTCCCTGAAGATCTGCCTGGCTTATTAGTTAATGTAAAAAAAAAAAAAAAAAAAAAAAAAAAACTAGGATGTACAGTCTATAGACTATAGTGGATTTATTTTAATGGCAGCTACTTGATTCCTTGCAAGATGTAATATAACTTACAAAGATGTGCCATACTGCAAGAAAAAGGCAAGGTAAAATAAGTAGGAAAGCTCTGCAAAACGAGTATCATGTGAAGAGACGTTAAAAGAAGCGGGGAAAGGATCTGAACCACAAATGTTTAACATTAAGTACCTTGTACACTCTAAAATTCTTGGAAGCTAACATCAACAGGGAAACACGAAAAGTTACAAAATGGGTATTCTTCATAAGATAAAAGCAAACCAGCTCTTTAGGAGAGGCAGTATTTTTGATACTAAGGCAAGAAAAAAGTCTCCAAGGAGTCTCATAAAAAAGATGTTTCATAATATGAACAACATGGTCTACACTGCAGGTGTTAACAAAGCATTTCTCTGGAGTCTAGCTTATCACTCACTGTCTTCAGGATACTTTAGGGTCACAGCTCTACAATGTTCAGATGCAAATATGAGATGTTCCACAAAAAAATGAAGAACCACACAAACATTATTTAAAAAGTGGTTCAACACTGCTTCTGGCCTGGAGGTTTGTTGTCTAGGTGTTCAGCTAGGGTTAGAGTTCTAATAGTGCACCGAGTTGATGGAAAACGGATTAATGTCCTCTCACTAAAGAATGAGGAACTTTAGAGCGTCTCCTAATTTTTCTGAAGACAATTCAGTTACTGCTCAAATATGATCAGGAGCTGGAATTTATCTGGGACCAAAACCAAGATTTTCCCTAGGAAATGATTTTATATTTACTTTAACACAAAGGAAAATGAGCATGAGAAGGCCCAAAAATCTACACTGTAGTGCTTGACAACTATTTGAATTCACCTTCCATGCAAAGACAAAAAATCTCAACAGTCTCCAGAGAATGTCTGTTGTCAGTCCAGACATTTCCTGATGTGTTCTCCAAGACAAACTGGCTGCACAACTATGTCTTACGCTGAGGACATAAATAAAATCTATACAATGTGTAATAAGTACAATCATGCATTGTCTTCATACTTAAGTTCCAAATTAGACACACCAAATTTTTTTCTAATTGCAAGATATTTTCTGATGAGCAGGAAATGCAATATAGGCATTGGAACTCTAACTACAGAAAAATATTCTTTAGTAGAATGAGATAAAATATAGATCTACTATTCTTTCAGCACTTGATCTTTTGTGTTTGATCATAAATGCACATTGTGAAGAGACGCCTCATACCTCCAAGCTAAACACTGTTTGCTACTCATTAGCGATTTATAAATGATATTTTCTCCCTGGTGACATATCTTTTGATATGATTCTCTAATAATAACATCCACCAATATTAAAATAAGAACATCCCCATGTATTGTGATCATCTTCAACCACATTTCCTCATGAAAATTAAATTTTAGCACACCAACTGATATTGTATGCATATATTTGTCTACCATCATTATAAATCTCCTAAGGGTCTCTATAAAATGATAGTTTTGCCTCTTTGCAGTAATTCTACCTAATGCTCCAAAGCAAGAAACTAATTACATGCTGACTTTTCACTAACTTTGATCTTTCAAATACCATATGATGGAGATTCTATAGGTAATCATATAATTACAATTCACTAAATGAGTTGAAATTAGCCATAAACCTTTTTATTTAAATTGTATTAACTGCTTCTTTAGTAACATTGTCTGCACTTCCACTCTTTCCTACATAGGTTTGCTGATATAAGGTTTCAAACTAAAATCTGATTATGGTCACTAATGTTTATAACAAATGCCTCATTATAACACCAGAAGCGCCGATGAAGATGAATATGCAAAGAATTTCTTAAAATATGCTTAAGGAAAGGCCAAGGATAAACTATAGTAGTATAAGGAAATGACTGAAATTTCTCAGGGGAATGTTTTAGTCAGCAAGAAAAAAATGACCTCACTAGTATATTCCCATTGAGTTGGTACAGTATTTCCTGAAAGAAAAATTGAAGACAATTGTTCCTTTCAGTATATCACAGAACTATGCACAGAAAGGAAAAAATATGAATTTCACTTTGGAAAATAGTACACCCCTTACTCCAGACTGATGAAAGAAAGTAACTAGCTTAGGATTCTCCTCCCTCCTTTTTTTTTTTTTTAAATAAATGAACAGTTAAATTTCACTTGTTCTAAACAATCAATATTGTTAACAATGTTTAAGTTCTTGTAAATTTTTAACATTTCATATGACCAATATTGTGAATTGTTTTTAGTTATCACTGAAAACTTTCTCTTCCATTCAAAATGGAATGCCAGTGGTTCATAACTCAGGGTGATTTTGTTTCCCAGAGGACAATAGGCAATGTCTGTAGATGTCTTGGTTGTCATGACTTAGAGGGTTCTATTGGTATATGATAGAGGTAAGGGGTGCTACTGAACATCCTACTATTCGTTGGACAGTATATTACAAGGCAAAACTACTCAGCTGGAGCTGCACAGCCACCCTCCACCTTTGCCCCTCGCCAAATGTTAATAATGCCCAGGCTGAGAAACCCTGCCCTAGACCACAAAACATGAATCAAGTATACATTAGGAATTACTTTTAAAAGTCTTAAAATGAAGAAACTCGAGCCTTTGAGTGGGAAAACTGGTCATGAATTCCCCATTTAAAAGTGACCCCAAAAGGTATGGAAAGGAAACACTCCATTGTTTGGAAAACAGACCTCTACCTAAACCATGTTTATGGACCTTATTTATCTAATAACATTCAGACCCACACAAGATCCTGACCACCACATTCACATTAAAGCTGAGTAAACAAAGTGTGTTTTGACTTGTCATCAATCATGACATGTGATCACAGGGAATATTGTGTGCCAAGAGGCAGTTGTTTTATCTGGAGCCTCAGACTTTAGAAAATTCAAAACAGTAAAGTTGTTTATTTGACACCACTTTTGACCTGACTGTAGTGTTTCAGTCTAAGAGAAAGTAAAACACATGCTGCTTTCTGATTATTTATAATTACATAGGAAGTCTATTTCCCTGGCAAACTTTGCTATGTTCTTGGAAGCAGAAAGAAATAGGAAAAGCTTAGGAAAAAAAGCTGAGGAAAAAATATCCCAAACTCCCAAGAAAAGTGGGATGCATATGATGAAGCAGTATTTCTTTTTTTTTTTTTTTTTTTTTTTTTTTTTTTTTTTGGACAGGCAGAGTGGACAGTGAGAGAGAGAGACAGAGAGAAAGGTCTTCCTTTGCCGTTGGTTCACCCTCCAATGGCCGCCGCGGCCGGCGCGCTGCGGCCGGCGCACCGCGCTGATCCGATGGCAGGAGCCAGGAGCCAGGTGCTTTTCCTGGTCTCCCATGGGGTGCAGGGCCCAAGCACCTGGGCCATCCTCCACTGCACTCCCTAGCCACAGCAGAGGGCTGGCCTGGAAGAGGGGCAACCGGGACAGAATCCGGCGCCCCGACCGGGACTAGAACCCGGTGTGCCGGCGCCGCTAGGCGGAGGATTAGCCTAGTGAGCCGCGGCGCCGGCCTGATGAAGCAGTATTTCTAAGGCAAGCCAAGTGTAGAACCAATATTGACCACTCATTTAGGAGTTTTCAGGAACATCAAGGATGTATTTAGCTGTGAGAATTTAATCTTTTGGGAGTCTTCTGGTGCAAAGAATGAAATTATATACATAGGAATAATACCTTGAGAAGTGAGTTTCTTAAACACATCATAAACCTAACACACAAAGATTTGGCTTTGTTAAAGCAGATGGACAGCTGTCTGCCTCTGTCTCTGTCTCTGTCTCGTCTCTGTCTCTCTCTCTCTCTCACACACACACACATACACACACACCCCACAGCTAGCCTACTTCTCACATTCTTTTTGATCAGACTCACTGCTAATAGCAATTCCTACCAATACGTGTGAAGATTGTCTCCTACTAACTTTGGTGACTTGGGAAAGCTATGTTTGTATGCTAGTAGATAAACTAGTTTTCAAGTGCAGGGTTGAAAGGCCTGGCGGGGGATGCACAAGGCTGTCCTAACACAAGTTGTACCATTTACATACGGGGTGACTGTTTTTAGCTACCTGGCTAAATCCAGTGATTGGCAAGATGGAATCCAACACTTCTGGGTTGATACTTTGAAATTTTTGGTCAAATGGTATGCAAATTCAATAGTCATTTCTTTCTCATGTAAGTTACAATACTTGTAACCTACAAAGAAGTCAATTAGCCTAGCTAGAACCTGGTTTCCATGAGCTACGATTTCTATGCAAAAATGCTATCTCTTGAGTTTGAAGACTAAGTCACTCTTTTGAAAAAGTAAGTTACCAC